>NC_056735.1:1655439332-1655496832 GCF_019279795.1 Protopterus annectens | reverse complement strand
ATTTGTATTGTTTATAATTCCTCTGTATTCACCTGAAAATCTACACTTTTCTTTTTCATTTCTATACTTTAACCACTATGAGCTACCCCCACAGTTATTTAACCTTCTGTACTTAGTCCCTAACTTTTCAAAACTCTGTTAACAAACCTAGATTAAGGCCTAATGTTAGAGCTATGAACAGCAACATCCATGGCCTAGGGAATGAAGACACCTCTGTCAGATAAGGTTGGCTGTGGGATCTAGAATAAGACCAGAAATCGCACTAAATAGCAAGCTGTGTGGCACAGAAGGAGAAAGCCTTGGCTATGCTGCAGGTGAAACCATTTCAGTTAGTGGCTTGGGGTGCTTATAGGAGCTGAACAGGAAGGATGGAAGGGAGAGGCTGCTGCCAACTTACCCATTCCAGAGGAAGGGAATGGCTGTGGCTGGCTACATGGGTGAACCAGGCAGAAGCACTAGGTGTTCTCCTAGTGGAGTTCTGAGCCCATGGTGCCATGGTGCATTTGCCTGGTGGTAGCCATGGAGGTTGCTGTATATGTTTTGAAGGGAGCGGCAGGGCAGCTTGCAGGAATACTCTATGCTGAAGTGAGAGGACATCCCCTGTGGTCAGTCTAGTGCATGTCCACTCCCTTGCACTTCACTGTGTGCATGTGGGGATTAAGACTGAATAAAATTTCCAGAACCAGCCTGATGGCTATCTAAATGGCAACCCTTGCCCAGTCATGGGAAATGAATGGGCCAATTGGCCAGGAAGGGGTTGATGATCCGGATTGCAGGGGCAATAATAATAATAATAATAATAATAATAATAATAATAATAATAATAATAATAATAATGTCCCAGAAATTGTGATACTAGCTATTTTCCTTTATAATACACTGAGTTTTTATTAAAATGTTTGTCATTTTAAGCTCTTTTTGAGGAAAAAGGAAGTAGGAAGTGCAGGTGATTTTTATTGTATGGAAGCTGCTTCCATTTTACATTTCCAGCTCCTTTATTATTTTCAGAAGATAAGCTTTTAAAATTATTTTAATGTACATATTAATTTTATTTTAACGCAGAGGTACCTAGTGAGTAGTGCTTGTTTCCAATGGTGCCTTTGCTTCATCATGTAGTGGTCTGATGTATGGTCAGTTATTAGTTCAAGTTGTTATTGTGCGGTGCTGTCTACATATACAGTGCAGCCTGACAAGTTCTATGATATTGGTAGAACAGCATAAAAAGGCTGTTAACTTATCATTTTCTTGTATATCAAAGGCATAACATAAATTATAAGATTCAGTATTTAATGACATAAGAAACTGAATAAGCAGAAGTAGACAATGGAGGAGAAAGAATGACAGAGCAGAGTAAGGCAAGGAATAAAAAATGTGTCAAACAAAGATAATAAGTTGAAGGGGAAAATAGCACAAAATGGAAGAATAAGAAAAGAGACGTGAAGGAATTAAAGGAAACATAAGTACATCTATATTAATATAGCAGTAGAATAGTGGAGACAAATAAATATTAATGGGTGGGTAGCAGGAACAGAGATGAGCTTAGACAGTGGTGCTGAAGAATGGGAGGAAATGGTTTAAGTATTTTAAGCATGTGACAAGCACTAACGTTATTATAGCATGGGACAGCTATGCACAATGTAGCACCGGTGTCATTAGAAAGGAGGGAGAGTAATGTCTAAACCAGCACAAGTGGCATTAGACAGGATAGTGAGTAATACATAACCCAGCATTAGTGTCATTAGAAAGGAGGGACAGTAATGCATAACCCAGCACAAGTGTCATTAGACAGTGGGAAAGTAATGCATAACAAAGCATTACTGTTATTAGAAAGGAGGGAGAGTAATGCATAACCCAGCATTACTGTCATTAGGCAGGATGGAGAGTAATGCATAACCCAGCATTAGTGTCATTAAGCAGGATGGAGCATAATACATAACCCTGTGCAAGTGTCATTAGACAGGAGATAGAGTAATATATAACCAAACATCAGTGTCATTAGACAGTGGGAGAGCTGTGCATAACCCAGCATCAGTGTCATTACAGCACAGGAGAACTGCATGCAAACCAACATAAGTGCCATCACAGCATGGGAGAACAGTGCTGATTTATGCACTCGTGTCATTAGACAATGGGAGACATGTGAAAAGTTGTGCATTAACCAGAATTAATTCTATTATAGCAGTTGAGAACTGTGCATTACCCAAACACTAGTGTCATTAGTGAGGGAGAGTTGTGCACAAACCACCTCTACTGCCATTAGTGGTGAGGGAGTCATGTAAAATCGACATTCATGCCATTACAGTATTGGGCAGCTGCATATAACACAATACTAGTTCCAACATAAAAAACAGGCAGAGTTATTTTTATGCTTGAACTGATGTTATGGAGCAGAATGGGAGACTTATGCATCAACCAAAATTAATACATTTGAGAGAGGAAGAGCTGTTCTTCTACCAGCAGAAGAGACAAGGAGAGATGTGCATCTGCCAAGAGTTGTGTCTTCAGATGTGGCACTTATGCATCACCAGCACTAGTGTTATCAAAGAGAGAAAGAAAGTCACGCATTCCCCAACATGGGTGAGAGTTGTGCATTATTCCAAACTAGTATCATCTGGTAGAAAGAACAGTCTCCTAATGATAGTGTCAGTGGTTAGAAAGATCCCCTAATTATAGTGTCAGTGGGTAGAAGAGTCCCCTAATGATAGTGTCTGTGGGTAGAAGAATCAACTAATGATAGTGTCAGTGGGTAGAAGAGTCCCGAATAATAGTGTCAGTGGGTAGAATGATGCTCTAAAGACAGTGTTACCGGGTAGAAGGATCCTCTAAAGATAGTGTTAGTGGGTAGAAGGGTCCCTAATGATAGCATCAGTAGGTAGAAGGGTCCCCTAATGATAGTGTCAGTGGGTAGATGAGTCCCCTAATGACAGTGTCAGTGGGTAGATGTTTCCCCTAATGATAGTGTCAGTGGGTAGAAGAGTCCTCTAATGATAGCGTCACTGGGTAGAATGGTCCCCTAATAATAGTGTCAGTGGGTAGAATATTCCCCTAATGACAGTTTCAGTGGGTAGAAGTTTCCCCTAATGATAGTGTCAGTGGGTAGGTGTCACCTAATGATAGTGTCAGTGGGTAGAAGAGTCACCTAATGATAGTGTCTGTGGGTAGAAGGGTCCCCTAATGATAGTATCAGTGTGTAGAAGGATCCTCTAAAGATAGTGTTAGTGGGTAGAAGGATCCTTTAAAGATAGTGTTAGTGGGTAGAACTATCCTCTAATGATAGTGTCAGTGGGTAGAAGGGTCCCCTAATGATAGTGACAGTGGGTAGAAGAGTCCCCTAATGTCAGTATCAGTGGGTAGAAGAGTCCCTTAATGATAGTATCAGTGGGTAGAAGGGTCCACTAATGATAGTGTCAGTGATTAGAAGAGTCCCTTAATAATAGTGTCACTGGGTAGAAGAGTCCCCTAATAAGTGTCAGTAGGTAGAAGTTTCCTCTAATGATAGTGTCAGTGGATAGAATGGGAATGTTCATCCACCTGCACTAGTGCCATCAGTAACTGTGTTCATCCCAGAAGCCTTTTCATACAAGAAGCAAATTATACACCTGTGCTGTATGCACCTGCCCATGTGTCATCACAGAAACATATAAATGAAAAAAAAGAAGAATGAGGTGGCGGTAACCATCTCACTGTTCATTTTACTGCTGTAATATCTGGACTAGTGATACATCCACACCTAAGGAAGGTAGTGCCAATGGTAAGGAGATCACACAAAATATAGAAGGATAGATAGACAGACAGATAGATAGACAGATAGATAGATAGATAGATAGATAGATAGATAGATAGATAGATAGATAGATAGATAGATTGATAGATAAATGACAGCTATACATAGGTAAACAGACAAATATGTAGCCAGCTGTAAGATAAAGAGGCAGCTAGATAGACAGACATACAGACCTAAGAAAGGTATAGATAGACAGATAAATATATAGATAGATAGACATATAGATAGATAGATAGATAGATAGATAGATAGATAGATAGAGAGATAGATAGATAGATAGATAGATAGATAGATAGATAGATAGATAGATAGATAGATAGATAGATAGATAGATAGATAGACAGAAATAACTGTAGCAGCTACAGCAGGACATAATGAGGATGATTAAATGAATGCTGCTTACCTTTCATTTCACAGCTTATAAGGACTGTCTTACCTTCTACCCAGTTAACATCATTGCACTAACTGACAAGTTTGAAGACTGGCATTAAAGAAATTGCTAGAACTAAGATTATAATATCCCCTTTTTCCATTACTTGCATTGGTCTCATATGTTGAGGATAACATTTATTATTACAACCAAATCTTAACAAACTGAACCATTTTTTTCCAGAAAAGATACAATGATATTTGTTTTGTCTAGGTGCTTCTAAAACGTATCATCCGGGTAACTGTATAACTATCACATGACATCAGGCATATACACCACTGACGGTTCAGCTGTAGATGACGTTTGAATGTATGGCATCACACTATGTGCTGCAGCCCCTTTGGCTGTGACACTGGTAACTAATTCCAGGCATCTATAGTCACCTCTGCAGAAGTGTATTGGCTGACATAACTGGAGGTGTTTTATGGCTCACGTTTAAGGTTGTTAAGAACACTATTTTTTTAAGCTTTTGCATTTCCATTTTTGGATTT
This sequence comes from Protopterus annectens, assembly GCF_019279795.1. Classification (NCBI taxonomy): domain Eukaryota; kingdom Metazoa; phylum Chordata; order Ceratodontiformes; family Protopteridae; genus Protopterus; species Protopterus annectens. Next base: position 1,655,492,127 of record NC_056735.1, on the reverse strand, counting down.
TTGTTATATGAAGTGAAGCCCCACCAGTTGTGCTGTTGTGCTGTAGCTATTATTCATTGCAAAGGATCAATTAACCATGAACACTTGGAAGGAAAGTATGAAAGATAGTGAAATAAACAAAATAGACAGCAGGAAGTGACAGTAGATGTTGAAATTATAACAGCTAGGGCTATAACAAGTGGCAGTCCTACACATACCAGTGCTGCAGGAAGTTGTTCCGATTATACATAGGGGATAGCTCATATTGGTTCCAAAGTAAAGTACATCTTTACCAGCTGCTTTGACCGAAGGTGCTAATAAAAGTGCCAGTCAGCAGAAGGCAAGAATCTTTAGAAATAAGGCATTTAAACATAACTACATAGATATAGATGGATAAAACTCAGACCACAGCACAGGGGACCCTAGTTTAATTAACAATTCAAGTACTTACTAGAGCTAACATGTTTGCCTGTATTCAGCTATGAGGACTGAAGTTTGCACAAAGCTGTCTTTCTCCCTACCTGCTGGCTAGCCGGGGTGGGGAGGGGGGGCATTGACTACATCACAAGTTCTTAATTCAGTCATACAAGCTAGCCACAGTATGATGACTATTCCCAAGCCACTCCACTTCCCAGCTGCTAGGACAGAAATTTAGTCCATGTCCAGCAAGAAATACAACTGGGATTTGTTCCCAACTTGAGACAGTAAAGATCTCTGTTGTTACATGTTAGTCTGCTGATGGCTGCTGTGGAAGGATAGACTCATAGACTAGAAGCAAGACTGATGTCAATGCATGTTCTACCCACACAAACAATATTAAGGGTAGTAAGGACCTATGGTAAAAAGAAAAATATATGGCATTTAAGAAAGTACTACATACTGAACTGGGACAGTGAACTTATCAAGCAGATGGATTATTACTGTCTTTCCCGCTACCCTTCCAAGCGTTTTGTATGGTACAGTGAAAGTTTTCATGGCCAATTGAAATTTGCAATGATGTAATGATTAGAGCTGTTGTTTTATGCAAGCAAAATGGTCTAAAACTGTGAATGCCACCATTTTAAATGAATCTGTGTATATGCAGGCACACACGTGCATGTTTGTTATAAGTCTGAGTAAATCTGTTTTGCTTCTTTGTCTCTCAATCATCAAGCCTTTAAGGGGCTGTCGTCCAGGCAGCCATGAGGATGCTTTATGCTCTAACCAGCTTTCATACAATGAGAGCCTTCTTCATTTAGAAACTTAACCCCTGTTCCTGGTGGTGATGTGACCAATCACTTCACTGTAAGAGCTGCTTATGCCCCCTCGGTCCATGCATGCATTTCCCCTAAAATGAGCCAAAAGGTACTACTATTATTGGTTTGGGTGGCCATGCCCTCATCCTTCAAATCTACCCCCTCCCTCCACTGCGTGACAAGCTTCTGCTCTCCATTGGAGCCATATCATTACAGGTGTGGTAGACGCGAAGTACGAACCTCCTCTGTGATTTGCAGAATGGGCATGACCATCCTCACTGCCTGCACCATCAATTGCCTGAGCCATTATTCAGACTTGCGTTACCTGGACAGCAGTCACAGCTTCATCACAGGTGCAGGTAGACTACTTATACATAGCAGTGCAGGTACAAATGCTCTTTGTAGAAAGATAATGGCAGCAATAAGAAAGGTGATGGAGAATAAAACTCCTGCAGATGTAGATAAGTTGTCCTCCACTTGTAATGGATCAATCCGCACCTCAGTAAAGACACAGGATGTCAAATAGTATTTCTTGACCTGAAACTTACTCTGTCAAAATAAATAGATACAAATAAAATAAAAAAGAATGCAGAAATTAAAGCACAGTACTTCTTTTTCAGAGGTTGCTCCCACAGTAGCCCCTTGTTACTGAATGTGATCCACTTTAGGGTTAGTGTCAAAAGGTAGCTTTGCCCCACTCTAAAAAAAAAAAAACAAAACAACTGCAAAAGGCACAGTGGCTGTGACTCCAGGAAATGCAGTAACTAACTAATAGTAGATGGGTAAGCAAAAGCACCATATTGTGACTGTGCCCATTCTAAGGGCACAGAGCAACAGCTGGTCATTCTTTTTGGTCGCAGAGAGACCATTCCCTGGTAGGTACAATACCAAAATAAAGGATAATATGAACTCATGAATAATTTAGTCAGCAGGGCTAATCCTGAAAGGTGAACTGAATGTTGTCATCAAGATAGATTACTGTCAGCTCATATATGGTCTCCCTGTTTTTGGTGACATCTGCATTGCTGAATCAAGTTTTAGCAGCCTGTCTGAAACAGGAGGTAATTTCTGTAGGACAGTATCAGAAATAACCCAGAGATATAAAGGCATGCAGTTAGAGAAACATCTGAATGAAATGTCTATCTATTGGCAAGGGGGTGAATGAAATCCTGGAGTATTCTAATGTAATAAACTAGGTTTGTAAATATGGCATAGCCTAATTAAAGACAATCAATGAACTGAGATGGCAGAGTTTTAGACTTGGGGGAATTTAGGAAAATAGAAAGGTGAAAGTTCTTCGTGAACAGGATGGTAAGCAAGTATACCAGCCTGCAATGAGAGATGGTGCCATTATATAGGTTCATAGGTACATACTAAGCTAACAACCACCAAACCTCTCAACCTCTTAGCACAAGAAATCTGTACATAGCCTGACATAATGGGACGGGGGGGGGGGGCAAAGGCCCAAAAATAGGTACATATTTTAAATATTGCTCTTATAAACTTAGAAAGTTGCTAGATTAACAGGTTTTGTGTTAGCATGCATTTTCTTAAGAATATAAAGTCTGAAACTCAAATGCATGTCATTATTTAGTGACTTTAATCCTTAGATCATCCCAGTGATTTGTCAAAAAACACAATTTTTATGAGGAACAGATTAAAAGTATCAGGCAAAAATCTGGACATTCTGCAAAAATCTGTACAGTTGAGAAATATGCAAAAGAGCCTTTATACACCTAGCCATGCAACTCAACCCAGTTTTATTCCCATGTACCTTGGGGGGTGTCTACTAGCAGGAGTACATTAGTTTGTAGATGGCTAAAGCCTTTGTGGGAATAGGTATGTGAGGCATCTATGGGGGCAAATTTATGATTTTCTATTCAATGGTCAAGGTTATGTATGAATAGGGTCAAGGATGAACTCTGCTTCATGTGAACAAGGAACCTGTTCAGTAGCATGGGGATCCTTTGAGGCACATAATGATCTCACCAACATGTTCTAGTTATGTTGCAGGCAACGTTTAAATACTTGGACTTAGTGTTTGTAGTGCTGTTCATTTTGCAGATGTGCAAAAGATCCATCAGGGCTGGATCTGAGGATGCCTTATATGCTAGGCATAGTTTGTCTCAGAGTAACCTATATGAGACTTAGTATAGAGATAAGGCCTTAAGACAATCTGTGTAGGACAGTGTGCTAATACCTTGGATTCTCCTGGTGAAAAGCTTCTGTGGGTGTTCCAACTGTTACAAATGCCTGGTCAGGGTCATGCCGAAGTAGACACTGTATTCAATGATGGTTCTGATAAGGGTCAAGCAAAGTCGTACTATGACCTCCCTGGACCTGGATGCCATACCCTTACTTATAAGTGTGACAGTATTAAATGCTGTTCTTACTATCTTGGCTACATGTTGGTCAAAGGCCAGATTGCTCTCTACATATGCTCCCAGATCCCTAACTCTCAGGGGTATTTTATCGATGGAGTAATTTGCTTGTATGGACATTTTCTCTAATGTCACTATAATGCACTTCTTGGCATTCAGTTTTAAACCATGGCTTGGGCACCAGACATTTGTCTGTGTTAGACCCTCTTTCAGGAAGTTAGTGTCATGGGGAATCTATTATAGCTCTCAATTTACAGTCATCTGCTAACTGCGAGTAGTGATTCTACCAGTGTGGTTTGCTTTTGGTGTTTGTTATGGGCTTACTTCTGGTAGGAACAGTAGCCTCTATGCAGCCATTCACATGTCTGTACATATCTGCACATATGTATATTTCCTTACTCATACATATACATTTATATTTATACACAAAAAGAGGTCAGTGCTTAAATATATCTTATTCGTATACAGATGCATATCTGTTTACAGATGTGTTTATGCCTATGCATACCTTTGGGTTACACATACATTCATATATGCACTTACGCATACGTTTTTTCTTGCATTTACCTGCAGTTATGCAATATTTCTATACTAAGTTTTTTAAACCTATTTTTATGAGATTAAAAAAAAAGGTAAAAATGCTTAATATAGAAGTCAGGCCTTCTTGCCATCACATGGTCTACCCTCTCAATCAAATGGTCAGAACTACACCTCTGTATGTAATTGTACTTGTGGCAACACTGAGGGCCATAGCAGATGATCCCTGTCAGGGATGAAAGGTGCTCACCCAATTCTTACCAATTCTCATTTTTTCCACTCCATGCTGAGTAAGATAACTTTGTTTTATCCAGGTATGACTCCAAAAAAAGACAGGCCATGATTTCGGTCTCCTTGTGTGACCAGCTTGGAGCTCAGCCTCATGCCTTCACAGGTGCTGCCATCTTTCAAAATACCAATACCAGAATGAGGAATGTAAGTGTAGTGCTCTGGTTTACAGATTTGGAACCACATTTTCTATGGTGTGGCATCACCATAACCAAACCAAACTACCATGGAGAGATATTAGACATGTAACTGCTATTACTGGCAAGTTTTGGTTCACCAAACTGCTTTGTCACATACTGTTTTTAAAGGAAAAGTTTCACATATTCTTTCCATGGTGACTAAAATTCAGTTCTGAAATAATTATTTTTAAGTTGTTTATATGTGTTTCTGTTTCTGTGCTGTAATTTTATCTTTATTTGAACAATAAACCATTAATCATTTATTTCAGCATGTCTTTTATCAGTATTTCATTATTAAAATCTCACCTCTCTTTTTATATTAATGTATAAATAAATTTCCCAGTGGATGTTACTATCATATCTGTGATGATGTAAGGTATTGCAAGCTATGCCAGGAGAAGAAGGGCAATATGCCAGCATAGCTAGCTGGAATTTTGTAAAGAATTATATGTCATTTGTATATCAAATTGATTTGTATAGATGCTTGTGTTAAAATATGTATTTGCAAAGCTAAATGCAGCAACAGTGTGCCCTGCTGGACAGAAAAAGAAATATACATGTATTATTGTAACTGTTTAAATGTATACGTTTTAACAGAAGACACTGGAAGAGAAATCTCAATCTCCCTAACTTTGAAAATAGTTTGAAATGAAATTACCTGTCTTAGGCCATAAAAAATTGTATCTTACAGCTCTCCATGTAGCCAGAGACAAAAGTCTGTACTACTAAGCTTTCTGCATTGTCTTTGAGGTGAACTAATTGCTACTCTGGAAGGGTGGATGTTTGAAATTGATTTATGACTTCCAGGAGCTGCAGTAGATCTTACCAAGGCTCTCTGTTTGTATATTATTGACACATATGTGCTAAATCCTGACAGCTTCTAGCCAAAAGGGATAACATGGGAACCAGAAGTCAGATAACCAGATGTATGTGATGTCATTCTGTAATCCATCACTAAAAATGATTTTTTTAATACTAGGTGAGACTGAAATCTCATTGTAGTCTGTTTTGGGATCCTAACGGAGAAGGACCCCTTACCTACTTCATCTTGCCTTGCTCTAGTAAGTGACCAGAAAATAGCAATTCTTTAGATCAGGCAGGAAAATATAGTTAGATAATTAAGTATTGTTAAGTACTGTTTTCTGTATCTGTGTGAATCTATTTGTTTATGTTATTTTAATATTTCCTGTGGCTGAAACTCTGGTGTTTATTGTAAATAGATATTTAGTATTTTCAAGTTCTTTTATTATTTGCTATTAAATATATTTAAACTTTTCATTGTGGCTGGTCCTTTAGAAAATATTTTAACTTTCGAGAGTACTTATATTTATTCAGTGACACTGCGACCACTCCTGAAACCCTTGCTGTTTGGTCAGCATTACCATTTGTATTCATATTAGTTTCACTCTGTATAATTGGGTACCCTTGCAAGAGCCTTAGAGTAATTGGCTTTGGAGTGTCTGGTGGTGGTGTAACTATCTTATAGTCTGGGCAAAAGGGGGCAGAGCTAGTAAATCTGTGCCAGCTTTTTCCAGGTGTGTGTGTGCATGTGTGTGTGTGTGTGGGTGTGTGTGTGTGTGTGTGTGTGTGTGTGTGTGTGTGTGTGTGTGTGTGTGTGTGTGTGTGTGTGTGTGTGTGTGTGTGTGTGTGTGTGTGTGTGTGTGAAAATCAAATCTGAAAGAGTGTGTGTGTGTCAGCTGCTTGGAGCATTGGCATAAAGCACTGGTTTCACATAGAAAGTGGTGGAGAACTTGGCTTGGACACTTGGCTGCGGTCTCAACTCTGTAGTTGTGTCATTGGGGAGATTTACTGGGGACCTGGAGGGAGACAGACAGAGAAATCCAAACCCCAGACTCAGAGTGTTCCCTGCATGTTCTTAAGGGAAATTGTGCTTGATGCAGTGAGCTGCATCTGGAAATACTGGTTGTATCAATTTTTGTTCCAAGTGAACGTCCCTCTCCAATGCCAGTGTTGAGGATTCAGGCTCCTTGATTACTAACCTAATTCTTTAGATCAGACAGGAAAATATAGTGAGATTAGTTAAGTATTGTTAAGTACTGTTTTCTGTATCTGTGTGAATCTATTTGTCTATGTTATTTTAATACTTGCTGTGGCTATAACTCTGGTGTTTATTGTAAATAGATACTTAGTATTTTTAAGTTCTTTTATTACTTGTTATGAAATATATTTAAACTTTTCATTGTGGCAGGTCCTTTAGAAAATATTTTAACTTTTGAGAGTACTTATATTTATTCAGTGATACTGCAACCACTCCTGAAACCCTTGCTGTTTGGTCAGCATTACCATTTGTATTCATGTTAGTTTCACTCTGTATAATTGGGTACCCCTGCAAAAGCCTTAGAGTAATTGGCTTTGGAGTGTCTGGTGGTGGTGTAACTATCTTAGTCTGGGCAGAAGGGGGCATAGCTAGTAAATCTGTGCCAGCTTTTCCCAGGTGTGTGTGTCTGTGTGTGTGTCTGTGTGTGTGTGTGTGTGTGTGTGTGTGTGTGTGTGTGTGTGTGTGTGTGTGTGTGTGTGTGTGTGTGTGTGTGTGTGTGGTGGTGTGTGCATGTGTGTGAAAATCAAATCTCAAAGAGTGTGTGTGTGTCAGCTGCTTGGAGCAGGGACATGGAGCACTGGTTTTACATAGAAAGTGGTGAAGAACTTGGCTTGGACAGTTGGCTGCAGTCTCAACTCTGTAGCTGTGTCATTGGGGAGATTTACTGCGGACCTGGAGGGAGACTGATAGAGAAAGCCAGACCCTAGACTCAGAGTGTTTCCTGCGTTCTCTTAAGGGAAATTGTGCTTGATGCAGAGAGCTGCATCTCTAAATATTGGGTGTATCCATTTTTGTTCCAAGTGAACTGGACTCTCCATTGCCAGTGTTGAGGATTCAGGCTCCTTGATTACTAACCTAGAGGGGGAACATCACAAGGTCATATAAACAAAAGAGTGATTTGGGTTGATGAGGTATGTCACATTATGCAGGATGGTCATGGATTATGCATCATAATTATGCATGCTCAACTGTATCTGACTCCATTTTCCCTTTTCTAATCATAGAAGCATTTGAGATTTATTAGAGTTGTTCACAAAGACAACTAGGTTTGGTGTTACAGTGTGCAACTCATTCACAGCTTCCCAAGATTTAGTTAAGTAGATTTGTTTGCTCACACATTCAGGCATTACTGCACTTCATAGAGATAATCATAACTAAACCTAATTTGCATACAACATGTGTAAATGACCCTGGATTTCAGTGAATAACTTTAAGACTGCCATGCTAACTTGCAATCACTCAATGTAGGTGGCAAATGAGTTAAGAAATTGCAAACATAATCAAGTAAAAAAAACAACAGTAAAACTGTTATAAATTATTTGGAAGCAGTTCATTTTGATGTAAGATAATAGTGCTTATTAGGATGATTGTGTTTTTATTGACATGATGGTCAGATGCAGATGATTCATGTAAATACTTATGACATTAGTGTCATTTATAAATGGGAATTCATGACAGCAGGACTGTAAATGTGTGGGGGAAGTAGAAAATAAAAAAAATATATTCAGATGTTTCTTGAAACATTTTTCACTTTTGTATTAATTCTTTTTTTTTTCTGGCAAACAATCCCTTGCATAAACCTCTGTCCAAAAGTATTTTATTATTTCATACCGTTGATTTAATTTTTCTTCTTCCTGCCTTACACTGAAAATTCATTTTTACTGCATTTATTGATTATGGAACACAGGACATAAGTACATACTTTGAAATAAGTGATGTCTAAAATACTGCATTTTCAACAATGTGTTATTGTGTTATGATCCATTTTGCTTTACTGAGGGATTTCTGGCTGTTATTGATGAAAGACAAATGGCAGTATAAACAGAGAAAAGTGGTAAGGGAAGAATACAAGCCTGTTAGCAATTGCATAATATGACAGTAAAATATAAAGTGCTTGCAGCGTTACTATGAACTTTTTGATGATGCTGTATAGGTTACTACAACACAATTTTAACTAGCTGAATGGGGACTTGCATTATGTGTATATAAATATGGGTGTTGTGTCACCTTACATGTTTTTGTACTCAGATCACTGCCTTATTTGTGATGAAAGCGGGTATGCTTTTATTGCTGTGCAGTTTGACTGATCAGTCTATTAAACATTTCAGTATATGACTATGGAATGTTGTTTTAGGTAAATGAATGATGCAGCAGCAGGAATATAGACAGAGAAAAGACAATTTTAGCCATGAAATCTGCAGCCTCATGTGAGCACTTAGGACCTCTGGCAAACACCTTTTTTATAAAAGGAGGTTCCAAACAAGCTGACAGGGCAAAAATCTGGAACCAAGTGGTTATGGGTATTGATGCTGTTGGTGGAAGGAAATGCACATTAACATAGTACAAGAAGAGGGCCATTGATGCAGTAGGATATGCCAGAGCAAAGGCAAAACGCAATTGCCTATAGCATTGGGTGCAGTCACTCATTTCTTTAAAATCTGCTAAGGAATACATCCTGTCCATTTGAGGCGATGATTATGGAAAAGGCAGCGATGGTGTCAGCATAGTCAAAGGTATTGTCAACACTGGCTTTTACCCACATCTGCAGCATCAACAGACATCTCCTTAAGAAGTCTGGTTTAACAAAAGTAACATATTTATATAGGAAATGGAGGCTGAAATTAAATGATTATATGTAACTCGTGGCAATTAATATTAACAGGTGAACCCTCCACTTCTGCACATAATGACACCGGACAGAATGTACTTACTAAGTTTCCTCCACATCTCATTATCCAGCATACAGTAGTGCAATCCAGTATCTTAATATTAATGTAATCAATTAAATATTTTACAGGGTCAGAAACAAGCAGTTCCTCTGTACTAATAAATGTAGAGGATATAAGCAGCAGGATGGCTAATGTTGATAATTATAACATAATTATATTTATGACACAGTCTGTAGAAAGTGGTACACAGTCCCCAAGTTTAATGTCAGGATCTCACACCCCACAGCATGTTAGTAACTCTGCAGGAAGTGACATTGAATCATAAAGTCAAGTACATGGTGACATTACATTATAAGTTGGACTGGGAGAAAACTCACTCACATCTACACCAATATCTCAAAATCCACAAGAACACTGTCTGGATGACGGTGTAAATTCAGAGGTAACAATGTCTTCAATGGCACCTTTTCCAAAGAGGTGCTAAGCTCAGGCATTTGTCACAGCTACCCCAGGAAACACATACAGTATTGGCAGCAAATGCTGTGACAATGCTAAGGCTTAGTGCACCGCCACAGGCAGTCAGCTAGAAATGGTCAAAGTCCTCCAGAGAGTATATGAGAATTTTAAGTACTACATGGAAATAGCAGGGAGTAGGGATAATGCCATGATCATATTGATCCATAGTGTACTGGCACACCAAGCTTCTATATCTGCCTCCATCTGTACACAAGTGAGGACTTATCAGACACAAATAGGAGTCAGTTTTGGAAGGGGAAGAGGATGAAATACTGTCCATACACATGGAGGCATATTACATCTCAGTACAAGTGCTTCTCCAGATGGTAGTGAAAATAGTAGGGGGACCGAATTAAGCAGAATACATGCAGGCCGCATCAGCATACTTCTACACATAGCAGAACCTCTTATTTGAAGTCTCAGTCCCATAGCACCATGTGATCAGTGTCTTTAGGATCACCTACATGAAGAAGCTCATGACATTGCAGTAAGTCATCATCCAGCTCACATAACAGCCTCTCTTTAGCATTACATGCACCTTTATCTACTCTATCTTTAGAAGATGTTATGTATGTCACATTTGACCTTGACCTACTATGATTCAGGCTATACATTTCAGGTACTTAAATTCTAACATAGTCGTTAATGTGTAACTTAAAAGGTAGTGACTTATTAAAAAAATAAAAGATAAAAAAAGGAAAGGAAAGAAAACTAAAAAAGTACTGTAGAATATGCAAGTGCACAATGTAACTCAGTATTAACACACTTTGCATCTACATGCATTTCATTTCAATAATGACAGTGCTTGCAATAAAAAGAAGTATCTGGAAAGAAAAGTGTAGGGCAGAGCATTCAAATTTCACTGATTTATACCATTAACAGCCTAGCCATTATCAAGAGTTTTAATTTATAGTGTTATATCTGACAACTACTTAGAATATAAATCAGATATTGCACATTATTAAGAGAAACCCTCTATAAATAAGAACGGTTACATCAGTATCCTGCCACATAAATTAACACTGTTGCCACTTCACCCTCAGCACTGCAAAAATGATGATTTATGTCCCTAAGGACACAGTTATTTATGTACGAAAAATGAAATAATCATATGAACTGTACCTTAAGAGAGAACAGTAAATCATTTCAAAAATAGTTAATAGTTAAAACTAAGGAAATATTGCATTATACAAAAAAACATATAATACATTGCTCATTCAAGTGCAAGGTATGAACTTACTTTAAATACTGAAATAAGACTTTTTTATTAAACGTACTACTTCAGGAAATGCAATACAGCTATACTTAAGCTACCTAAGTAGAATGTATTCTGCATAAGAGTTACAAATGCAATTATTCCTTACATAATGCCTAATGACATCACTGAACAGATGTCATTGAGCTTGCAGGCATGACTTTTATAAACAATAATATCAATACCTGTTCTGAAATAAAAAAAAGTATTTAAAGATAAGAGGGAATGTCTGGTAAGCACTAACATTAAACAAGGCACCACACATCATAACCCACATATAGTACTGCATACATTAATTATAGTTTATGTGTTTTTTACAAGAAAGGAAAAACTAACCTGAATGTCATAGTCCATAGTTATGGACTAGATGCCATATCTTTACCTGGACAGCCATATGACTTGCTTGAGCCTAACCCTGGTCATCATTTGTCAAAGTAGGACTAGAACTGGGAGCTGCAGTGACAGCATGGGTCACTTCACCACCAGACTTGAACATGATCATATTGTGCAGAATGTAACATGCAGTAAACATCCTGCATGCAGTAGTTGGGTCATACTGAAGGGCACCCGCAAACTCAAACGGGCATCTAAATCTGCTTTTCAACATGCCAAACCCTTTCTTGATTGCAATGTAAATCGCAATAGAACCCACACTGTAAAAGTAGCCAACTCCAAATCCAGCTCCAGACAAGTGACAAGTGGAGTACCTCAGGGTTCAGTCCTGGGGCTGCTCTTGTTTGGCATCTACTTCTCTGAAGTACAGGTCAACACTAAGGGACTCTGGCTAACAAAGTTTGCAGATGACTGCAAACTGGGAGCCATTATTGAATCCCCAAATGATGTGGATACTCTACAAAAGGGCCTTACAGAAACAGATGCTTGGTGCCAGAGCCATGGGCTCAAGCTCAATGCCAAGAAATGTATTGTTATCCCCTTTGGGAAAAACATGTATCCATGAATTACCATATAGGTGGCAGTACACTAAATACAGAAAGTGTGATAAGAGACTTAGGGACACAGGTGGACAGTGGTCTCACCTTCGATAACCACATCACCACAACAGTCAGGAAATCCTTCTATGTGGCACACCTCATCACGAAGGACTTTTCATTCGGAAAAAGGAGGTCATTGTCCCACTGTACTCATCCCTCATTAGACCCATTATAGAATACAACACCCCATTTGGTATGTACCTCTCAAGACATCTGCAACAACTGGAAAGGCCTCAGAAATACCTCACTAAAAGAATCACAGGCCTAAAGCAGATGCCCCAAGCTGACCACCTTAAAAACTCCAGCTATACTCTCTCATATCGTCTACTCAGAGGCGATCTCTGCTTAACATACAAGGCCATGTCAAACCCAGAGCTGTTGGACATGCTACACTTAAAGAAATCCCAATCCCTCAGAGCTACATGCTCCAGGGATCTAAACCTTGTCATCACAATAAACAAAACATGCTGGAGGGATAGGTTCCTGACTCAGAGACTCCCCAGACTCTGGAATAGATTGCCCATACATGTCAAGCAGAGTGCCTCTTTGGACCTCTTCAAGAGGAACCTTGACGATTGGATGGGAGAAAGGAAATTCACCCCAGGGATCACGTCAGTCACCCTGCTAGACAGGGGTCCAGGAAAGTAAATAATGTGGGAAGAAATAGCCAGGGAATTGTTATGGCTAGGCTTGTATAGGCCCTAGGGCTGATAGCCTAGTACCAGCCTATGAACCTATGTGTGCCTGTGACAGGGCTATATTAAAATTATCTTCTGCAGCTACACTTGGATTTCTCAATGGTGTCATGAGCCATGGCTGCTGTGAATATCCTGCATTACCTGTGGAGGAAAAAGAGAGAGAGAGAGAGAGAAGGGGAGACAAAACAAAGAAAGTGGTTTATTATTAAGCACCATGTTTTATCATGAATAACTTATACTTAAGTGACAAAAAAGGTACACTTGCCAACCAAATGACCACTGGGCATACCACCATAAAGGAAGGGCAATCGAGTGAGCAAGTGTGCCAGGTATGGGAATCATGTGCACTGCCAGGATGCTGAGCAGACACATTGGTGATTTACTCCCATACATCATACACTACCTAACAGCTGATGGAATGGTAGCCTTTCCTATTGTGGAACTGTTCCCCCCATGGATTGGAAGGGGTCCTAATTGCAATGTGGGTGCAATCTATCACACTGAGCAGTTCAAGGAAATGCACCACTCCATAAAAGGCCCTTATAGTCTGGGCTCAGACCTGAGAAGGTACCACGAAATTGATGCACTGCTCCACATGTGCCAAGAGTACATTCAGGAACTGCTGAAGTATCTTTGAGCAAGAAGATTGTGAAATATCCAACATGTCCCCAGTCCGTCTCTGGAATGTCTTATTGGCAAGTATAGTGAAGACTATACATACCTTAGAATCCACAAGGATAGAAAGATCATGCATCCATCCAGAACTCTTCTGGCAGCCATACTTGTTCACTAAGGCACTTACAATATCCCTATCCACTCTAAATATGTCAAGTGTCTCCTGATTGTAAAAATTATGATGAGTTATTTTTTGTCTGTATCTCTGCCTACTTTGTCATTGGCCAAAGCTGGGTGCAAAAAGGTTTGGCTCAGCCAAGACAAACAGCTCACACCAGGAAGTGGCAGACTAACAGCAAGAGATAGCAGCTTCACTAATTGCAGAGTAGATAAAAAAGGCATGAATCTACACAATTATGCACAATTGTTGCTACCACACAACAACCCTCTTCCTTGCAAAGTTTTTCATCTAAAGATTTACATTTCACTTGCCCTTTCATGGGTGGCTTATCTACTGATAACTGACATGAAAATAAAAAAATATATATTTATTTATATCTTGAAAAATTTTTCACCGTCTGTTAATTACTTTCCATTTTTCTTCCAAATAATCCCTTGCATCAACGTCTTCCCAAATGTATTTTATTATTTCATACAGTTGTTTTCATTTTTATTTCCATTTTATCATTTTTGGTGCATTTTAATTGCATGTTCTTCATCTATTTTGCCTTTTTGCATTTTTCCAAAATCTTCCATGGGTCAATGGATTTCCTTTTAACTATTCTTCACATCACAGTCTCTGCAGTCTTAAATGTTTTTTAAATATAGAATATATGTGTAGAAAGCTACAAAATATATCAGCTTTAAGAAACTTAGCCCTCCTATTTGTTTCTCATCATAAATCACCACTCTGTTTACTAGGCGGAGACTAGAACCCATACAAAAAAAACATATTTGTAGCTATTCATTTTCTTTTTCATAGGATCATCGGAAGTTACTAGGCTAATGGCCCTAGGGCCCTTACAAGCCTAAACAAGTTCTAGCCTTATTTCCATGATCAGCATGTATTGCGCCTGTTCGAGAGGGACACAGGTGGAAACCCCAGGGTTTATTTACTTACCCATCCAGTTGTCCAGATTGTGTTTGAAGAGGGCCAATGGGGTTTGCTGTTTGGCATGAAGTGGGAGTCTGTTCCAAAGGTGTGGTAACTTCTGTGAGACAAATCTGTCCCTCCAGCAGGTTCTATTCATGTCACATGCCAGGTTAAAGTCTTTAGAGCGAGTAACTAATATACCATTTGACTTTTTAGATATGCAGCATTTCCAATAAAGCAGGGTCAGAGATTGCCTTATATGCAAAGCAGAGATCACCTTTGAGTAGTCTGTATGAAACAGAATAAAGTGACAGTGATTTCAGATGATCCACATAGGAAAGATGCTGACGACCTTGAATTTTCCTTGTGAGGAACCTTTGTGGTCTCTTCAATTGCTGCAGGTGCTTGGAAAGGTACATACCAAAAGGGGCATTGTACTCAGTTATTGGCCTGATGAGGGAAGAGTACAGGGAAGTTATAACGTCTTTTTTTCTGGAGGCAATGCCTTTACTTATGAGATAAGGAATATAGAATGCCCTTCTTACCACTGTGGAGACATGGTGATCAAAAGTAAGGTTGCTGACAGCCTGTGTGCCCTGGTCTCTCACCACTGAGTGTATACTTAGGGTGTTGCTACTGATGTGGTAATTAGCAGGAACATCACTCTTACTGAAAGGGATGATAATACATTTTTTTGCATTGAGTTAAGGCCATGACTTTGGCACCAATCATTTGTTTGTGCAAGACCCTCTTGTAGAATGCTGACATCATTTGGAGATCCTATGACCGCTCCCAGTTTGCAGTCATCAGCAAACTTTGCCAGCCACAGACCTTTAGTTTTTGCTTGTATTTTGCAGAAATACTGTAGATTCCAAACAGCAGAGGTCCCAGAACTGATCCCTGTGGAACACTGCTGGTTACAGGTCTGCTGTTGGAGGTGGATTCCCCTATTTTGACTATGTGTTCTAGCAGTGATCCAGTTAGCAAACCATCTAATGATATAAGGGTTGACACCTAGCTGGGGGAGTTTATCAATTATGCCTGATTGGGGGCTAGTGTCAAAAGCCTTGGCTAAGTCTAGGTAGGCTGTATGCACAGATTTCCCCTCATCCAGGACCTTGGTGACTGTCTCAAAGAAGTCCACCAGGTTTAACAGATATGATCCCCCTTTGACAAATTCAAACTGAGTAGGGTCATGTGTTTGGAGATTACCTATATATTTGTTGATAAGGTCCATGATGATTCACTCCATGACCTTGCAGATAAGGCTAGTCAGGCTAACAGGTCTATAGTTCCCAGGGTCAGTGAAAGCACCACCTTTGTCCAAGGAAATAATGGTGGCCATTTTCCATTCAGCTAGGTAAAGATGATGCTTAGACTATGACTGAAAAGGGTCCCCAGTGGTGTTGCTAATTCTTGTTGGAGCCCAAGTAGGATGCAGCCTAGGATGTTATCAGGTCCCATAGATGCTATGTTTTTGGCAATAGAGAGGGCATTTATGACCTGTTTTTTAGAGCTACAAGGTAGGGGACAGGTGGTAGGGATGTCATGGGGTACGTGTGGCAGGGACAGGGGAGTGAAGTTTTCACAGAATCTGTTGGCCAACAAGTTAGTTATGTCCACAGGGTCAGTATATGTGGTATCATTAACTACCAGTTCAGCACAACACTGGGGCTTTCCTGTTAGGTTATAAATGTAACTAAAGAATACCTTTTGGTTGTTCTTAGTTGAGAAAGCTAATCTGGAGTCAGTTTGCTTTGGAGGACTTCACAAGAAGACTCATTTGCTGGTTTAAGCAGAGGAGGAAGTGTTTCCAGTTTAGGGCTCACTCCCTCTTACTCTTAGACAGAAATTTCTTTCTCTTATTGTAAAGCCTGTTAATGGCAGTTGACCACCAAGCAGGTTTGCTCTTCCTTAAGGAGATTGTTTTGGTCCTATCAGAAACAGCTGAGTCAACGCAGTTATACAGGTGTTTGTATAAAGCAAAGATGTAGAACTTGGCATAGTTGCCAGTTCCATCTGAGAGGGGAGATGCATTGAAGCTATTTATACCCTCCTGTTACATGTTATAATCTGCTTTGGAGAGCTTTTTTAGTTTAGTTGCTGCAAGGGGTGAGGGTCATGTGTGATAGTTACTTCAAATGAGACTGATTTGTGGTCAGTTCTCACCAGGAAGACCTCACATTTGGGGTGCAACAGTGGTCCCCCATATTGGTAAGCAGCAGATCCAGGGTGTTGGCATGCCTTGTGGGGGTGTCAACCAGCTGGTCCAGGGCACTGGAGTTAACAAAGTCGAAGAACCTTTGGGCAAATGAGCTTGAGCATGAGCAATTTCTCCAGTCAATGGATGGGTAGTTAAAGTTGCCCAAAACCATAGTGTTTTACTGTATCTTGATCGACTCAAGTAGATCCAAATAGGCAGAGTGGGTGTCCTGATTCATGGGTCCTGTAGCTGGCAATGACTTGAATATGTGTCCTACCAACAGTTAATTGCACCTGAAGTATTTCCAGGGAATCATACTGTTTAACCAATTTGGAGGTGAATTCATTTTTAATGAATATTGATGCACCGCCTCCTTTAGTTTGTGGTCTGAATGTGTAGAAGGAGGTGTAACCCAGTATGACTTGGGTGCTCTCCACAGCCTTCAATGAGGTCTCTGTGACTGCACAAATGTCTGTGTCTTCCAAGGTGAGGACTGCTTCCAGTGCATGTAGTTTCATGTTAAGACTCCTAGTGTTTAGCAGCATAACCTTGAGGTTGTTTTAGATGGAGTTTTTATGTTGGGAAAAAGGCACTCTGGGGGTGCAAGAGCCTTAGCCAGTAGCCGAAATCCCAGGGGTGACAGATGAAAACCATCTCTGGGAAAGCATCAAGGTCTGTTGATCATGTCATCCCAAGATGACAGATACTGGATCCCCTTAGAATTACACCAGAAACTCAGCCAATTATTGAAGTAAATCATGTTCTGTTTGTAGTGAGGCATCATCCTAGGTGAAGGTAAAATGCTGCTTAATTCTAGGGACATACCTCCCTGAGACACATAATCTGAGAGCTCAGTCATGTCTCTCTTCATATAGTCTAGAGGGTACATCTGAAGTCATTCACACCAGCATGGACTATGATGACGGCTTGCACCTGTCACCCTTAGGTTTTCGAATACTTGCCAAGGCTCTTGCCACCCCCATAGTGCCTTTTTTAGGCAAGGCTCAAAAGACAAACCCACCACTGTAAATAGCACAAGTAACAAAAAAACTGAGGGTAATGCTACTCAATGCCAGAAGTCTAAACCTCAAAATGCATGCACTCGAGGCACTCCTCAGTATGGAGAAAATCAATATATGTGCAGTAACAAAAACCTGGTTTAAGGCTCCAGAGAGCACCCCAACACTACCAGGCTAAAACTCATACCATACATTTCGGCCACAGAACCTAAACCGAAATACAAAAGGCGGGGGTGCATTCATATTCATCAAGGATACCCATACCTCCAGGTTAGTGGCACAGCACGATGCTTCAGAGATCATCCACGTGCAACTAACAATGGGCAAAACTGCAATTTAAATTGTAGCTTGCTACAGATCACCCACCATGTCCCAGACCCCCATTCCGCATTTCTGGAGACACTGGGAAACATAAAGGTCCTAGTAAACACCCTAATATTGGGTGATTTCAATTACCCAAACATTAACTGGGAGAACTACGCAAGTACTAACTCCCTTGCCCAACTTTTCCTAGAATTTATAAACTCAAACACCCTGGTTCAACTGGTCAACACTCCCACCAAAGGTGACAACATATTGGACCTGGTCATTAAAAACATGGGCGAACGGTGTTCCACACCAGAGGTCAACCCCTCGATGGTTAGATCTGACCATAAACAAATCACTTTGGATATCCAAATTCCACCCCCACCCCCGAACAAGAAAGCCACCATGAAAAACTTTTCAAAAGCAAACTTTACGTTACTTAAGACTGAGGTGGAAAGTTTCAAAGCCCCCATGCTGAAGGATAACACTGTCCAAGCTGCAAAATCCTTTACTAATGATTTCTACAGGCAGCTACAAGAATGCATGGATCATGCCATCCCAAGCAAAACCAAGACTCACTCCTCAGAGAAAAGAAAACCAGTCTGGTGGACTCCTGCCATAAACAAGCTATACAACAGAAGGAGAAAACTAGTACAGAAAAGAGTAAAATCCCAAGAAGGGAAGACATCCCTGATCAGTATCAGCAAGAAACTACGATCCCTCATAAAATCATCCAAGGCGAGATTTGAAAGAGAAATTGCCAAGGACTCCAAAGATAACCACAAGGCATTCTTTAGCTATTTCAAGAATCTAAGTGGCAATGCTCAGATCTGCTCAGAGTTAGTGCAGAATGGCACAAAATACACTGAACCGACCAATATCACCAACATCCTGGCAGACAGGTTCAGTGCAAACTTCACCCCCCTCTCACCCCCAAAAGGGCCCATAACCATACCAGAAGAATATAGAGTCCCTGAAATCACAGACACTCAGGTTAAAACAGCCCTCTCCAAAGCCAAAAAAACAGCATCAATGGGACTGGATGGTGTCCCAGGCTGCATCCTACACAAGCTCAAAGACGAACTAACCCCTCACCTAAACACATTGTTCAAATTCAGCCTCTCCACAGGCTACATACCCATAGAGTGGTGCACAGCAACAGTTATTCCATTCCACAAAGGTGGAGCCACAACAGACCCCAGGAACTATCACCCTATAAGCCTGACTAGCTTGGTCTGCAAGGCTATGGAGTGCATCATCATGGAACTCATTAACAGAGACACAGGGAACCTCCAAACACTGGCCCTACCCAGTTTGGCTTTAAGGGCAGATCATGCCTCCTAAACCTGGTAGACTTCTTTGAGACAGTTACCAAGGCTATAGACGAGGGAAAGGTGGTACACACAGCCTACCTAGACCTTGCTAAGGCCTTTGACACCATTCCCCTTTCTGGTATTATAGACAAGCTCACCAGCCTGAACATACACCCCTACATCACAAGATAGGTGGCCACCTGACTCGTGGACAGAACCCACATGGTGAGAGTTGTGGGACCTAGGTCCATCTCTAAACCGGTTACAAGTGGTGTTCCCCAGGGCTCAGTCCTACGACCCCTCCTGTTTGGCATATACTTCTCAGAGGTACAGGCAAGCATAGGAGGACTATGGTTGACCAAGTTCACAGATAACTGCAAACTAGGGGCTATAACTGACTCTCCAGCTGACACAGACATCCTCCAAAAGTGGCTCACTGAGACGAATACCTGGTGTAAGAATCATGGCCTCAAGCTAAATGCCAAAAGTGCATAGTCACCCCCTTTGGAAAAAACAAAGTACCCTCAAACTACCACATAGGTGATAGTCCCCTAAATATGGAAGACGTAATAAGGGATCTGGGGACCCAAGTAGATAGTAATCTCACCTTTGATAATCACATTGCCAAAGTGGTTAGAAAATCCTTCTACGTGGTCCACCTAATCACAAAAGGGTTCGCATCCAGATCAAAAGAGGTCATTGTGCCCCTCTACTCATCACTCATCAGACCCATCTTAGAGTACAACGCCCCATTTGGGATGAACCTTACAAGACACCTGCAACAGCTGGAAAGACCACAGAAGTACCTCACCAAGAGGATCAATGGCCTCAAACAGATGCCCTATGCAGCTCGACTGAAGAAACTCCAGTTGTACTCGGTTGCATACCGCCTACTCAGAGGTGATCTCTGCCTGACATAGAAGGCCATGTCCAACCCAGAATTGATGGACATGCTCCACCTAAAGAAAACCTTATCCCCTCGAGCCACACGGTCTGATGATCTAAACCTCACCACAACAATAAATAGGATGTGCTGGAGGGATAGATTCCTGTCCCATAGACTTCCCATGCTTTGGAACAAGATCCCAATCTACATTAGACAGAGCTCCTCACTAACACTCTTGAAAAGAAACCTTGACGAGTGGATGGGAAACAGAAAGTTTACCTCGGGGATCACTTCAGTGGCTCTGCTGGACAGAGGCACTGGGAACTAATCTAAGGGGATGGCGAAAGCCAACACATTCTGGCTAGGCTTATAAATGCCTTTGGGCAGATAGCCTAGTACCCACCTAGGAACCTTTGAACCTATGGAGTCATAACAGTACCTGTTGTTGAGCGATTGGAGTGCATCTGTAATATGGCAGATCCTAACACCTGACAGACAGCTGACCATGACTTTTCCTTATCCATCTTAGTGAGAGGGACATCTGTGTGTCTTAAGATGAAATCATCTTTGACTAATATGTTTGGTTTTGCCTTAAGGGCTTGACAGATGAGACACTGGTGCATGAGCTATTATGTGTCTTGTGTTGTGCAGAGGAAGTATTATATATAGAGTGCTTGTGTTCGTGTTTGGGAGGTCTCTGATATTTAGGTGTTTCTGGTGAGGAACTCCACATATGTAGGCATGTGTGATGTGTGTTTGTGTGACGTAGGAGGTGAGGTGTGCATGCTGACAACCTGCTCATTGTCATATCTACTGACTGGTGTGTGAGAGAGCATAGAGTCAAGGTTCTTAATATAGTTGCATCCCTCACATGTTGAATTTGTGTAGGCTAGGAGTAGAGGGTTGTCTGTGAACATGAGACAGTTGCTACACTGTCTCAGGATGCCCATGTTGAACAAGTTGGCTGGAGAAACTGTGATAAATTGTCCATCCATAGTATTAGGTAAACTTAAATTTTATATGGACAGGAAAAGAGGTCACACTTAGGAATGGCTAAAGGGATGAGAGGTGTGCTGGTACCTCTGAGGCTAGGCTTAGTACTCCACCTGACATTAGAGCAGGGCTGCAAAAAACCTCTGGAGGACTACAAGCAAAATGCTAAGGGAAAATTAAACAAGCAAAACTTTTGTGTCTATAACCAGCAATGGTAACCACCACTATGCAGCAGTGCAAAGTGGTGCGCTATATACAAACAAGCGCAAATGGGGGACTTAAATAAAACAAGATATAGCCCTTTTAACTCAAGCTAGCCAATAAGGATCCTCCCTTTGAGATATAGTCCAATCACCCTCAATTAGATGGGACACACACCACACTCTCCTCCTGCAAGGGTGTAGAAGGGCCTTCACCAACAAAGGTGGCTTGAATTTGATGCTCAGAAGTTACAAAACAGACTCAGAAACAGCAAACCTGGAACTGGGCTATGCTACATCTGAACTAGTACAGTATACAGTAAAATGTGGCATAAAACAGTTCAGACAATTCAAACAGACAGTAGAATGCAAATACAAATTAAAAGTACAATATAAGAGCAAAACCAGGCACTTATAGTTAGTTGGAAGCAAAAGATGCCCAGTTAAATTATATACTTGACCAAAATAACTTAAATGCCCAGTAAAATCCAATTAGTTACATATGCTTTCTTTGTAAATTAAATTTAAAAGTAATTCAGATATTAATAATCTCGTTTGTCCTACCAATCATATCTTGTCATTATCTTATAATAATTTCTTTTTCCATATGTGATTCCTAAATTTTGAATTTCACTTCATTAAGTATATACCATTTACTTTCACTTACAAAACATTTATTTTCACTTTTCAGTGCATTTTCCCTTATACAACCTTTATTTCCCAAATGAAATCATATCACCTACATAAGCCATTACAAATGGCATCTTCTGTCCTTGCACTAATCCTCTGCCCCCCTTACCTAATTTTCCTTAGCTTTTTCTACAATGGCATTCATCAATAAATAAAATGTTACACTGCTCATTGGGCACCATTATCTCAAATTTATATGCATTTTTATTTAACTTCCTAACTATAAATGAACCATAACATAAAAATGGACCTCTGAGTTTTCATATACCTTTTTAATCACATTTGTTAGATTATGACCCATCTGAGATCTCATAACATTCTTGTACCTTCCATGCTTGCTTAAGAAAGAGATTATGATATGCCTTAGAACTGCCACTGTTTAAAAGGCTCCCTTCTCTGTTTTCTCCTACTGCTGTGTCCACAATCTCCCTATTCATTACCAATAATTCTTTCTGTTCTCAACCTGTAATGTCATACAAACTTCCATAAACTAAATCAAATATTACACTTCCTATTCTCTCTCTTTCTTGAGTTATTTTCATAAATATCTTGTAATACATGATACACATGGCTATTGGAACGAAGTTTTTCAAATACTGCTTTCTCCCTTTTCCTTATAAATCCTACAAAAAATGCCCACTCCCCTTCTTTCATACAGGCATTCATTAAGCAATTGTGGAATATTCCACAAGATTTCTAAATCTTCCTGAAAAAGACTTGCCTTTCTTTTTTAAGATAGGCTCCACTCAGCAGATTATCAATGTTCATTTGCTTGCCTGGCCTACACTGGACCTCTAAATCATATTTTTGCAAACTGACCAATGCCCTTTGCTATGTAGGTAGTGCCTGATCCATTGACTTTCTGAATATGCCCATCAGA
This sequence comes from Protopterus annectens, assembly GCF_019279795.1. Lineage (NCBI taxonomy): Eukaryota > Metazoa > Chordata > Ceratodontiformes > Protopteridae > Protopterus > Protopterus annectens. The sequence goes on along the minus strand of NC_056735.1, from coordinate 1,655,469,141 downwards.
AGTTTATGTATTGTGCTGATCAGCATTGGTTTGCCAAAAATATTATCATGGAATTTCAAACATTCATGAACAATAAGCTATAATTCTTTCCAATATGAGCATGTTTAGTCTGTGCATCTGGGCATCTGTAAGTGCCATCATACCATATGCAATGTGGCACTAGTCTGTCTTTTTGTATACGTACAGCTCCATTCTCACATACTGAATTGCATTTATTTGTAAAGTAATAGCTTTAGATACATCACAGCACTTCAGAGATGATGTATTCATTGCAAGTTTCTTCAGTAACTCAAATATTTTTGCTGTTTTAGTGACCAATTTAATGTTACATCATGGTTCAAAAGCTTCCTCAGTGGCATAGTAATATTTAACATGTTCAGTATGGATTTAGATAAAGACTGAACCATTCCCAGAAACCTAACCAATGATTTATCTGCCCTCTAGTTTTGGCATGCACATAACATGTCTCAGTTTATCTACTTCTGGTTTCAGTACATTTGATATAAGATTATGGCCCAAATATTTCAAACCAGAGGCACAAGCATAATACGTATCACTGTTCAGTTTATGTATGTACTGCTTCAGTCTGTTCAACAAACTGATATACTTCAAGCCATGCTCCTTGTTAGTCTAATTCCATACCAGTATATAATTAGTTATATTAACTATAGTACTCAGGTCTGCCATACATCTTGCTACAACTTTTTGAAATACTGCTGGTGCAGATGAAATAACAGAGTTATCTGAGAAGTTTGTACTTTCAAATAATACACTGAGTGCAATTTGGTTTTACCTGGCTTCATCAGCTTGATTTTCCAGAAACCCTTGTTAGCATTTAATACAAAAAAGTATCTGGTATTGGGCACTGTTAATAACACATCTTCAAGTGCAGAAATAAAAAATGTTCTCTCTGAAATAATTTGTTCAGATATTGAAGGTATATGCAGATCATAAGCTTGTTTTTCTTTACAGTGATAACCATGCTGTTAGCACATTTAGTATGCTCTGTTTATTTTAAAAATAACACCAAAGATTCTCCATTATGTTTGGCTCACACTCTCTTCTGTTGTGTTCTTTTCTGTGCCATTCCTTAGACCTGTGTACATTTGTAAGAGATCCCTTGCATCTGATTGCAAAGTTTTGCAATTAATCTGTTCTACCTGCTGCTAACTACATGCAGCTGAAAAAACATTTCCTTTAATATTAACAAATTTTGGAAGCTACATTTGTACTTTGTGCTTCTGTGAGTAGTTCCTTCTAGGCACATACTTGTATGCTTATGGTTTTCTGTTATCATTTCTATTAAATGAATGCAGTGCACCTTTATGCCTGATTTTTACATTATTTTCACCCATAGTTTTAATGGCACAGACAGACCTGTCACTGATCAATGAATCATGCAACTCAACAAAATCATGCCAAATTCAGCTGTTTTATTTAGTTCAGTTATACAAGAGTTTATACTTTCTCAAATATCTTGGTTTCATATAATGAGTAAATGTCTGAAAAATGGCAGATTTTCTGTTTACCTCATAGTATGCTATACATTTCTGTCTTGTAGATGTTACCTTGTTGCTCTATTCTAATCTGATGTTAAATGTATTAAATATCTAAATAGCTCCCTCCTTTCACACTGGTAGATTTACAATGTGTGGGTGGAGGCTCCCTCATTAACAATTTCCAGAAGCCAGATTTACTTATCATTGGTAAGACTGGAAATGGAATATTGATTTTCAGTTCTGAATGACAACTGAAAATCTGCATTCATCATAACACGAAAAGTAGTTTAATCTGTGAGATGCAGCTAAAAACCACAAGATTATGCATGGGAGGTCATAGGTTAGTGAAGTAGCAAGACAAATGGAAATGAGCTATAATAAATGTCAGTTATAGCAGGTAAGTTATTATTATTTTTAATCCTTTCTGGGTCCAACCAGATACTATGGATAGCAATGGGTACTGGAATTGTCTGTAGGTGAAATGATTGGCCATGCAGCTTGCTATTGTAATTTGGGCCTTGTAGGACTTATACATATTTGGGTGAAGTAAGTTGGAATACTTGTTGTGACTTTATTGTTTCTGAGAACCAAAAATAACTTAAGGCAATAATTATTTTTTATCCTGGCAGGATCAAACCAAATATTATGGGTAAGCAATGAGTATGAGGGCTTTCTATGGATTAAATGGTTACTGTATTGTTTGCCATTGTAATTCTGGCTGTGCAGGACCAATGTGTATTTGGGGTAAATCAAGTTGGAGTACAAGTTGTGATTACTGTCTATGTAAAACAACAATACATCAATTTAACATTTTATTCTGACAGGGTCAAATCAGATACTTTGGCTATGAAATGTATATGTGGACTGTCTATCAATAAAATGACTGGCCCTGCTGTTTGCTGTTGTAATTCAGGCTTTGCAGGACTAATGTGTATTTGGGTGAAGCAAGTTGAAATACAAGTTTTGGCTACTGTTTGTGTGATACAAAAATAAATTAATGTGTTTTTTTGTTTGTTTGTTTTTTTACCCTGGCAGAACCAGACTAGATACTGTGTATAAGCAATAGGTATAAGGCTGTCTGTGGATGTAATGATTGGTCCTGCTGTTTGCTGTTGTAATACTAAATTTGTAGTACTGTATATTTGAGTGAAACAAGTTGGAGTGCAAGCTATGAATACTGTTAGTGTGAAACAAAAATGCATTACTGTAGCTATATATTTTTATCGTAGTAGGCCCAACCTGATACTTTGAGTAGGTAATGGGTATAGAGACTCTCAGTGAATGAAAAGATCGACCCTACTGTTTCATATTGCAATTCTAATTTTGCAGGACTAATGTGTATTTGGATGAAACAATCTGTAATACATTCTATGGCTACTGTTCCTGTGAAGTAAAAATATATTAACAGAATTATTTTTATCATGCCAGGATTGAACCTCTTTATGCTGGTAGGCAATTGGTAATAGGGGCTGTCTGATTATGAAATGATTGGCCTTGCTGATTGTTGTTATAAATCTGGCTTTGAATGACTGATATGTATTTGTGTGAAGCAACCCAGAATACAAGCCATGACTACTGTTTGCATGTGGCAAAAATACATAAATGTAAATTATTTTTATCAGAGTGAGTTATCTGAGGTGTACATACTTAAAATGACTCTGAATGCTTGATAGCAGAAGCTTGTTCGTGAAAGAAATTTATATGATGTTGTTCACTCAGTTCATACAGTCATTAATCTGCTGTGCCTTTGTAGGACTAAAATGTGTATTTGTAAGAAGCAATTTGGAATATTTTTACTGTGGCTATTGTTTGAGTGAAACAATGTTAAGATACACTCAGAGCTGTGCAATGTATCTGATTTTGCAGACTATCACTAATTTTGCCTCATTGTAGTCTGTTTCATGTAAAATTTGTGGTTTTCTGGTAAATCATTGAGAATTGCAGTAACTATGTACTGACAGGCATTTGCGTTTCAGATTTCATACTATTTAGCATAGCACACAGTAAGTGGCTATCTTAGGAGGTCTGGGTAGTATGTAGTTAAAGACAACCAATCACTGGCAGTGTAGCATAGCAAATAGTGCTGTCATGTCACTGTGCCTGGTTCTGTATTTGAGTTCTTCGCTGTGGCTACATCTGTGTGGAGTCTGTATACCCTACTTATCTCTATGTGGCATTTATTTATGTGCTATTGTTTCTACCAACTCCTCAAAAATATGACATAGGTGAACTGCTGTTCCTCCAATTTGCCAGTATGCAAGCAGGTAGTGCGCGCGCGCGCGTGTGTGTGTGTGTGTGTGTGTGTGTGTGTGTGTGTGTGTGTGTGTGTGTGTGTATGTGTGTGTGTGTGTGTGTGTGTGTGTGTGTGTGTGTGTGTGTGTGTGTGTGTGTGTGTGTGTGTGTGCGTGTGTGTGTGTGTGTGTGTGTGTGTGTGTGTGTGTGTGTGTGTGTTCTGATAGTCCTAGCTTATCAGAAGCAGTTTCAGTGTGTGTGCATGTGTGTGTGTGTGTGTGTGTGTGTGTGTGTGTGTGTGTGTGTGTGTGTGTGTGTGTGTGTGTGTGTGTGTGTGTGTGTGTGTGTGTGTGTGTGTATGAATGTGAATAATACCACCGGTCTTACCTATGGACATATACACAGTATTGGGGCCACATACATAACTCATCTACATGGTAGCAAAACATAGCTTGATAGCCCCGACACCCCCAGCTATATAATGGGGAAATACACAGGCTTAATGGGAGTAGAGCTCCTCTTCAACATCTGTCCTGGGTCTCAGTCTAAAACTAGCCCTGCTTAATGGTGTGCTTAGAAGGTTGCTGTGGAAGCTGTGGACATTGTGGTTAGTTTTCCTTATCTTTTCTCACAGTCAGATCTCAGAAGTTTGCTCATAAGATCACTATAGCTTATCTAGAGGCATTATTTTGTGTAGTTCAACAAGAAGGATACACAAGCAAACATCAGATGTGTATATAGGTGGCAATCTTTTGGTGGTAGGGATAAGGAGGCATGCTGTGTAGACATGCACCTGACAGTACTAAGCTGAAATTTGTTTCTGTGGGATTTGTTTTTGCATTTTTATCTCAGTCTCATATCAGAGAGGAACACAGGAGGTGGCTGCCATTTGCAGGTGGGGGTAAAGGTGTAAAAATGTAAAATCTATGATTATGGCCATTTATTCTTTCACTTTCATCCTTGTCTAACCCAAAGAAGCTTATATAGAAGATCACTAACTTTTTTTGGCGGGAGAGTTTTAAGGAGGCAGGCACTATTTCTCCATACAATTTATGTATACTTGTAGCCATTTATCTTTTCAATTTATTCAGAACTACTATTTTTGTCAGCTTTGCACATGAAGCCTTGGACATGACTTACTCCTCCCTTGAAAGAAAGTAAGATTGGACTTCTTTTCTTAGTCAAGATTTTTGTCCTGGCCTTCATTGGATCAAAAGGTTGGAAACATCTCTGTAACATACCTTAGAGTACCTTGAACTCCATGGAATATGGGGACCTAGCAGACCTAGACCTCCAGCTTCATTCAGTTATTTCAATGCAATCTTGGCCAGTTATAGTGCAATGAAGGGAAGGAGGAAAAAGCTGAAGAAAAAAACAAGATATAAAAACAGAAGGAAGACGTCATTCAGATGGTATGTGGAGATGCAGTGTGTGGTATGGGCAAATAAATGAGGCAAGAATTAATCAGCTTTGCTTAAACTTAATAGATAGTATTTTGGATTCCAATTATGCCTTTAATGTCTGTATGAAATTTACTTGCTTCCTACAATTAAGTGTTCACAGCTTCATATGTGCATTTCTAAATATGGTGACCATGAATAGAAAATGTGGAGTGCGTGTAGCGAAAGGTGGTTCTATCTAGTACTGCATGACTGCAGATATTTCTGTTTGGTTAGCAGTAGGTCCCCAGTCCATACTTGTACTGGATCCACCACTGACTGAGACAGGTAGGAATATCCTACTTTCAACTTTTTCTGAGTTTTCTGTAAGTCTTTTTACACTGAAATTTAGCTAAATGTTTGCATTCATCTCAAAAATGATGCAGATGATTGCGCTAATGAGAAAAAGATAGTGGTGGTTCAGCAGTTTGCAAAAAAAGTGGCATGGAAAGGATTATAGTGCAAGATTTTATTAGGGAGAATTTTAATTTGAATGTTGATAGTTACGAGCATTATAGTGACTTCTTAGACTGACGTGGTGTGCCACTGTAATGCTTTAGTCAAATCTCTTCTTAGATTGATGTGGTATGCCACTGTAATGCTTTAGTCAAATCTTTTCTTAGATTGACGTGGTCTGCCACTGTAATGCTTTAGTCAAATCTCTTCTTAGATTGACGTGGTGTACCACTGTAACACTTTAGCCAAATCTCTTCTTAGATTGATGTGGTGTGCCACTGTAATGCTTTAGTCAAATCTCTTCTTAGATTGATGTGGTGTGCCACTGTAATGCTTTAGTCAAATCTCATTGTGGCAGCTGGCGCTTCCTTCTTTGTACCTTCCATATCTTCAAATGATGCATCTAACACCAGAGACTTCTTTCATTCTGACATTACATAAGATACTTCTAAAAATTAGATCAGTCTAACAAAGTAAAGAGGCATCACAGAGACCTGATGCTGACTCGTCACAATTATTACAGCCACTACCACATGATGGCTGAGCAAATGACATGCATTCCTTTACATTTAACTACTTTCTTAATACTGAGCATTTCAATCAAATATGCCAGTAAACTGATAATGGGGATGAGTAAATGCCAGAGAAATGTTGACGCAGAACTAGATAGAGAATTGGAAACCTTTGGCTCAACTGACAAGGAAGTTGTAGAGCCAACTGGTCCAGGTAAAAATGCAGGTATTGTTTCTGAATTTAATTCAAAAACTATTAATGCATCACTGCTTGCAAAGATAGTTGTTGTCCTTTCAGAACTGCCTGACATAAAGGTGAACTTCCAAGCTATAATCCATGAGTGAATAATAAAGACCAGTAAGTTGCAGTTATAAAAAACAAAGTCATTATAAAAACTAAGGCAGTGCTCAGCCTTTGCATGCACAGCAAAAGCTGATTAACAAAGTGGGTTTGATTAAAAATATAGCCTTTTTAAATAATATGAATCAGTATAGCCTACTGGAAATCATGCTTGAAGACAATGTAAGCATTTAACTGTTTCAGCTTCAGATCTGCATTGTTAAAATTTAGAAGGAACTCATTTTTTTCACAGTGAAGAGGCCCTCCACTCCTAAAGTCAGGATTAGATAGTGAGAACTATGTTTAGTAAATTCATAGGGAATGATGCCTTGTTTATGCATGTGTGTAAGTTGAAAAGTGCTATATATGATGACTTTCATGTGATTTGGCTAGAAAATGATGATATATAATTGCTGACTTTAAAGCAGTGCCAATTTCTGCAGCTATCACCTGTTATAAATAGCACTTGTGTATCTATTTGCACTATGTTGACAAGCTCAGTCAGGGAGCATCTAATGTGGTATTCATACTAACTTGGGGAAATTTGACCTGGGCACCATAGAAACTTCCCCTACTCTTTTTGAAAAAGGTGAAATAGGAAAAACTGACATCATGGAACAGTTTCTTGTGTATTCCTCTGATTGAAGAAGTTGACACCTGTCAAGCAACACGTCTGTTTAGTGGATTACAGTGTTTTGTGACTTTTGTGCCAGTGTCAAATCTTTCCCAGATTTTAAATGTGGGTTTAAAGGGAGTTGACATGGACAGTGAGCACTCTTGTCATATTTTAGTCTTCAGAGTGTGGAAATCAAGAGGATAAAGGAAGATAATCACAGTCATCGGTCTTATATGATGTATGTTGGAGCACGATTACTGCCAACAAAGATAATTACCTTTTGTAAAGACATTGTGGACCCTCAATTGGCAGTATCATACCTAGGGTTTTCACTGAATTTCTGACTAAGAGAACCAAATGGTACTCACAGTTCTACAACTCATGAAATTCCATTTAGTCACCATGTGGAGTTAAAGAAACTGAGAGGTTGGATTTTACAAGATTTAAACAGCTTAAAAGTCTGAAGACACACCATTACACCACAGGACAATTTTAATGCAGCCAAAAGTAGTATCAAGCAAAGCTTTCGAGACAAGCTGTTTCTCAATGCTTAACAAGATAAAATGCCATCAAAATCCTTTTAATGCTATACACTTGCATCAGCTACCCAATGATGCAGAGACAGCTATCAATCAAGTATGCCAATTAACCAAAGTTAAGAAACTTTAACGATTTAAATACATAGTCATTTTTAAAAAAAACATCTTATACATAATTATGCTTAATTTTTAAAGCAGGCTTTATGTTATGTTGTACATTCAGTCCTGGTAACACATCTGCCTTGAAGTAGTTTATCCAAATACTCTAAGGGATCTCTTTTTTTTAGATATATTATCCCCTCTAATGTCAGAAAATACCTTTTGTAGAACTCTAAATTTAAACTTATGAGTGGGGTCTTTCTGAGAGATATGTTTATATAGGGCATTATTAGTAACACGACTACGTATATCTGAGAGATGTGAACTAATGTGCTCCTTAAGTTTCTGATTTGTCTTCTCTATATAAAAAGTATCACAAGCCTCACAGTTAGTGAGATATATGACATTTTCTGTAAAACATGTAGCATAGGTTTTGAATATTAATTAATTGTTTGTTACAGGATATAAAAAGGTTAACTCTGCGTTAATTTCACTACAAAAAGCACAATTATAACAGGGTATTGTACCCTTTCTCTTTATATTAGTACATATATTTCTAGACATATCTTTATAATAAAGCATATGTTTCAAGTTCCTCTTACTCCTATAGGTAAAATTGGGTTGCGTACCTATAATATGTCCAATATCGCTACTAGATTGCAGAATGGCCCAATTTTTCTTTATGAGTTTCTTAACCATATTAGTATGTTTATTACATTTAGTAATATATCTTAACCTTTGCTCCCTGTTAGTATTATTAACATTACTCCTGGTCACTGGACCATGCAGATATGGTCTGCCAGTCTTTTCACATCCTCCCATTATATTTTTCTTTTCCCTTTCTATTAATACCTCATTATAATCTCGTATCTTATAGTCTTTAGTCATATAATTCAACAAGGTAACAAAGTCATTATCATTAGTATTCGTCTTGTTTCACCAACAGATGGGGGTTGCCATGGGCACCCCCGTCATAAATACCTATGCTAACTTGGTACTATCTAGGTGGAAAAGGCAGTATATATTCAGCAGTGAGATGCAAAATGGTTATAGGAATGAGAACCTATTATTTAAAAGGTTTGTGGATGATGTATTTCTGCTTTGGGAGGCACAGTATCTGCTTTGAATGAACTTGTTACTGAATTACAAAACAAAATACAATTTTTAGTATTTGATGTGAAGCATTCTGACACAATGATTATTTTTTTTGATATCTGTGTCTTATATAAAGCTATGACATTTGAGACTAAAATTTATAGAAAGGAAGTGCAAGCTACTCGATACATACATTGTAAAAGTATGCATCCAAGACACATTTGTCCGAATGTATTGAAAGGACAATTTGTAAGAGCCAGTAGGGTGAATACTAATGATAATGACTTTGTTACCTTGTTGAATTATATGACTGAAGACTTTAAGATACGAGGTTATAATGAGGTATTAATAGAAAGGGAAAGGAAAAATTATAATGGGACGACGTGAAAAGACTGGCAGACCATATCTGCATGGTCCAGTTACCAGGAGTAATGTTAATAATACTAACAGGCAACAAAGGTTAAGATATATTAATACATTTAATAGACATACTAATATGGTTAAGAAAATCATAAAGAAAAATTGGGCCATTCTGCAATCTGGTAGCGATATTGGACATACTGTAAATATGCAACCCAGTTTTACATATAGGAGAGAGAGGAACTTGAAACAGATGTTTTGTTATAAAGATATGTCTAGAAAGATATGTACTAATATAAAGAGGAAAGGTACAATACCCTGTTACAATTGTGTTTTTTGTAGTGAAATTAACACAGAGTTAACTTTTTTACATCCTGTAACAAAATTTTAATTTATATTCAAAACCTATGCTACATGTTTTACAGAAAATATCATATATCTCGCTAACTGTGAGGCTTGTGATCATTTTTATATAGGGAAGACAAATCAGAAACTTAAGGAACACATTAGTTCACATCTCTCAGATATACGTAGATGTGTTACTAATAATGCCCTATATAAACATATCTCTCAGAAAGGCCACAATCATAAGTTTAAATTTAGAGTTCTACAAAAGGTATTTTCTGATATTAGAGGGGGTAATATATCTGAAAAAAAAACAGAACTCTTGGCATATCAGTGGAAAACTACATCAGGGCAGATGTGTTACCAGGACTGAATGCACAACATAACATAAAGCCTGTTTTAAAAATTAAGCGTAATTATGTATAAGATGTTTTTTTAAAAATGAGTGTATATTTAAATGGTTAAAGTTTTTTAACTTTGGTTAATTTGCATAATTGATTGATAGCTGTCTCTGCATCATTGGCCAGCTGATGCAAGTGTATAGCATTTAAAGGATTTTGATGGCATTTTATCTTTGTTAAACATTGAGAAAGAGCTTGTCTGGAAAACTTTGCTTGTTACTACTTTTGCCTGCATTAAAATCATCCTGTGGTGTAATGGTGTGATGTCAGATTTTTTGGCTGTTTGGATACTTTGTTTTTATCTTGGATACTTTGGCTTCTTTGAGCTTTTTATCTTGTTTACTAGATTTTACAAGATTTACTCATGAGAGTAGAAAAGAATAAGAAAGTTTTCAGTTTAGCAGTGTACTTATCAATCCATTTTTATATCCTATTGCTTCCTCCTATCCCATTTTCTTTTCACAGTGAACAATAATTCAATGTATGGAAATGGAACGTTTTAAGACCACTAGTTTCTCTGGGTTTTTTTTTTTTTTTTACATTTTAACAGGCTACTTCAAAATGCAATAAAACAAACTTTTGTATTGCTTTTTATTCTTCTCATTTAAGTGCTATTGAAGATAAATGTTTAAATTAACATTTATCATTATACAGCGTGAGGAAGTCCATCTATGAGATAGTTACTTTTCCCACTGCTGTTCATAGTTTTTTATATTGAAAAACATTACATTTTGTTTTGAGGTTTACAGCATATTTACATTAGAATTCCATTTGTAAGTATGTTATAGAAATATTTCATAAATTGAACTTGGTTTGTTAAGTATTTTAGGCAAACCTGTTTGCTGAATCATAAATGACTGTAAGGTTTACATGGTGAAGTAGATACTATTTTTTTTACAGCACTGCAGAAAGTTTTTGTTTGCCCCATTTCAATGTAGCAGAGTTCAGCGGGAGTGACTTTAGCATAATGAGAGAAAACCATTGTATAGTGACAACAAAATATTCGCACACTGGTGGAGGTTTGAAGTTTTTTAACCTGTTAGACATATAAGCTTTCTAGAGATTCTGTTTAGTCATTTGCTAGCAACCAGTAGTGAAGGTATAGCCTCCTGTGAAGTACACTAAAGTATAATGATAACATGAAAAAATGGTTTATTGTATTGTTTGATAATATGGTAGGGATGAATTTTTAGTGTTCTGATTGGTTATAGTATTTTTCACTAATGCAAAATTACTCTAGCATTTTATGCACTAATTAGATGTAGCAGAATTATTTGGGGAAACCCACTCTGATCTTTTTTTTTCTTTTGAATTGGTTTAAGTATTTTGAATTTTAGACATAAGAGAATATACAGCTAGGTAAGTGTTTATTACTTATGCTTTGTGACTAGAGATCGATAGTTGTATACTGTGGTGAATTGCTTGAATAGTTACTTAAGGTTAAAATAAGTGCATTCTATAGCAGGAACCTTAACAAAAAACTCATCTCCTTACAAGCACTCCTTACCCTGGAAAGTATTGAGATATGTATTGTTAAGAGACCTGGTTCAAAACCAATGAGAACACTCCAACACTGCAGGGTTTCAGTGCCTACTATACATTCAGGCCCACCACACTAGATGAAGGTACTAAAGGTGGCAGTGTTTCCATATTCTTACAAAGGCATTACACATCCAGACTTGTTATGCAAGAAAAGGGCCTGTCAACAAAAACCCTTATTATGTCATAGCCACCTATAGGATCCCTCTATGTCCCACTCAGCCCATACCTCCTAAATAGCATGAAATCCCTATGCATTAAGCCAAACGCCATTCTCATAGTTGAGATCAACTATCGCTCTAGAAATGGGGAGACTTACATATCCTCAAACGTGTATGCCCAAGGATTTTTGGACTTCATTAATACAGACTATCTGGACTAGTTGATCCACACCCCAACCTAGAGTGATAAAATTCTGGATCTGGTCCTTACCAATATGGGACAGTTTTGTTCTCCACCAATTGTAACTTCCTTCCTAGTAAACGACTCATTCACAGTCACTATAAGACTGACACTAAATGCTTATACCAATACCTCAGTATTCAGACATAATGCGAAGGCTAATCTACTAAAACTGAGTAATGACCTGGCTAAATTCAAAATACCCTTCCAACTTGATAACCACACTGCTTATACAAAATCCTTTACTGCCAAATTCAATGGATATGTAAATAGTTGCACAGACATGTTTGCCCCCCTCAAAGTAAATGCAATACCAAATTTAAAAATAAACCCCTGTAGTTTAAAACAAATATAAATAGGCACTACAATAAAAGAAAAAAAATAACTAATTGCAAGTAAAAATAAATTTAATGCATGACGCCAAAAACATTCTTGTTAAACTTAACAGGGAACTCTGGGCCTTGATAAAATAAACCCAAGACAGATATGAGGTAAAATTAGACACCCAGGCAAAGGATAACTACAAAGCATCTTTTAACTGTGTTAGAAACCTCAGAAACAATTTCCAGCACTGCAGAGAACTAATAGTGAATGACATCACATTCTTGGAACTAGAGGACATATTGCCTGCCAATCTACTGGCAAGCGAGCTGAGCTCAAACTTTACCCCCTTCCCCTAAAATATTCCCAGAGCACATATGCATATCAATATCCTCCCCAAATATCCCAATAACAAGTCCTCAAGGTGCTATCCAAGGCCAAAAACACTACTTCTATAGGACTGCAAAACATACTGGGCTGCCTACTGGCCAGTCTGAAACAGGACTTGTCAGACCCCCCCCCCCCACAGAGGGTATTCAATATCATCCTCCAAACAGCCTTTGTACCAGATGAATGGAAGGCAGTAACAGTCATCTCCTTGCACAAACATGGGGTGTCAACCGACCCAGGTTATTATAGACCTATAAGCCTGACCAGCCTCATCTGTAAGCTATGTATAAGGATATAAGTAACCTACAGGCTCTCAACCTAAGCCAGTTCAGATTTATCAAGGGCAGACCCTCCTACTTAATCTGATCACCTTATTTGAGGGGTTTATTGAAGCAGTGAATGAAGACAAATCAGTACACACACAGTGTATCTAGACCACACAAAAGCATTCGGCACCATCTCACACTTGGGTATTGCAGGTAAACTCATCTAGCTAAGCGTACATCCTTATGTAACTCATTGGATAGCAAATTGGCTAACAAACAGAACCCAGGAAATTACAGTGGGCAGGTCTACCTCCCACAGAAGACCTGTCACTAGTGGTTTATCCCAGGGTTCAGTCCCTTGGCCAATTCTCTTTGTCATTTTCCTGTCAAAGATCAGAGCAAATGTTAAGGGTTTATGGCTGACCAGGTCTGCAGATGACTAAAAACCTGGTGCCATCATAAATTCCCCAAAGGACACCAAGATCCTTAAAGAAGGCCTTTCCCAAACAAACCATGGACTAAAACTTAATACCAAGAAGTGTATAATAGTATCCTACCCCACCCTCCCTGAAAGTTGATCCTTTAGTCAGGGATCTAGGAACCTATGTAAACTGTGAGCTATCCTTTGATCACCATATTCACTCTTCTCTCCCTGAAAGTTGATCTTGTAGTCAGGGATCTCGGAACCTATGTAAACTATCCTTTGATCACCATATTAACTGTTCCCTCCCCGAAAGTTGATCCTGTAGTCAGGGATCTAGGAACCTATGTAAACTGTGAGCTATCCTTTGATCACTATATTCACTGTTCCCTCCCCGAAAGTTGATCATGTAGTCAGAGATCTCGGAACCTATGTAAACTGCGAGCTATCCTTTGATCACCATATTCACTGTTCCCTCCCTAAAAGTTGATCCTGTTGTCAGGGATCTAGGAACCTATGTAAACTGTGAGCTATCCTTTAATCACCATATTCACTGTTCCCTCCCCAAATGTTGATCCTTTTTATCAGGGATTTAGGAACCTATTTAAACTGTGACCTATCCTTTGATCACCATATTCACTGTTGTAAGGAATTCCCTATCCATTGCACAGCTTATATCTAAAGGTATGGTGTCCAGGTCAAAGGATATAATCATTCCAATGTACTAGTTTCTCATTTAAGACAATCATTGAGTATAGTGACCCTTTCAGTATGTACCTGACCAAACACTTGTTATAACTGGAAAGACTGGAACACTTTCTTGTTAAAAAAAAGAAAAAATCAAGGACCTAAATCATAAAAGCCATGCAGACCTTCTCAAAGTCTTGTCCCTCTCTTCAGTTAACAGACCATATCCTTTCTGACCTATTACAGATTCACAAGACCAATGGCAGGGTGAACAACCGTTCATGTGATCTCAGTCATCTCTTTTGTAATATAAATAGGACATGTTGGAGGGACAGGTATATATCACTGAGAATACCTTTATATGGAACTGTCTGCCATGTCATATAAAGCAAAGTACTTTTCATACTCTATTCAGATGTAGTTTGGAAGAATAGACCACTAATTCACCCCTGATTTAGCACCCATGTCCCTTATGGATAGGTGCAACAAATAAATATCCCAACATATCCTTCCTCTGCCCACCTCTTGGTTACTCAGAGAAAAAAAACACACAGGACAAAATTATCATGGGAATATAAGGTTACAGATCAATAGTCTAGTAACTTCTTATGAACTTGTGACCTTATGTTGCAGGAGTGCTAAAGTAGTTTAATTCTCAATCTGAAAGCCAGGTTACAAAGACTTTTAACAATGCCATGAAGGAAATAAAAAAAGAGATTATCTCAAATGATACATTACATCAAGCAGGTAGTCAAGAGGAAAAAATAGTTACATGATAACACTTTAGTGTTCAATAGCACAATGAGTGCAGGTATGGCAAAGGGAAAATAATAGTAATATGGCTGGAGACATACATCTGTATAAGACAGATAAGAAACAATCATATTCACAGAAAAAAAAGACTGATGAAATATTTTAGTAGGTTAGTAACCTATGTATGCATAGCTTTAGATTTTAAAAGATATGTGTGCGTCTCCTTACATATCCTAAAAGATCCCATACTAAATAGGTATATCTCAGATTTTATGGAAAGAGTTTAATACAGTACAAAGAACTGTTCAGTTTATGGGCACATCATTCTGTCTTCATTCTGAATACATCAAAGATGGAAGTTCAGAAAGGAGTAAGGAGATAATTCAGCATCCAAACACTATGATTCCTATTAAATAATCTATCCCAAAGTAAAACGTGACTTATCAAGCTGATGAAGCAAATGTGAGAAACGTAGTGAGAATAGAAATCAACCCAGAAATTATCAAAAAAGATGATACAAATGAAAGAAAACAAATTAGTTGCCTGTATGATCTACAGAGCAAATTGATTGTGAAATATAAACTCCAAACAAAAACATTATATTAAACATTAGCCTTTTCTCCAGAGATTAAGCAAGTAGAAAATTATTAATGATAACGTAACGAGGACAGAGAAAATAAATAATGATGCATTTGCTGATGCATCTGTAGAAGCAAAATTTATAAACATAGACCCCTAAATAGTTTATGCAATAAAAGACTACAAGGTCATATTCTTTGAGAATTTAATACATTTAGTTTTGGGTAATGTAGTAGCGATGCTTGATATAGTCGCTGTCAAAGCTTGGGCTTTTGTATTTGTTTCTCATGACTTGGCAAATTATATGACAAACTATGGTCAAAACTATGCTATGACTAGGAGATCAGAGTCAAACTAAATATAGAGTTATAGATTGAGAGGAAAATAATGAATAAGATTAGATAATAGTGCTGTCCTTTTGTTTATAGTCTCTGTTTAAGGAAAGCCCACCCAGTTGCATTAAAGAAAGCTCTTCAGATGTTATTTAGCATGTTAACAGGAAGCTGGATTGAGTGTAAAGAAATCTATTGGACAAACCTAGTGACAAGCTTGACACAAATTACTATATGGTGCTTGAAGAATTTGAATGATACTATAAAGAGAGCAAATACAGTGTGAATATATGTATTTTATTCAGTAGGCTGAGGAAGTGACCAATCCCTGACCATGCAGTTCCCCATATAGCAATGACTGTGGATAAAACATTCATGGAATATAGCAGGTCCTTAAATAAAGTTGGGGATATTGATCTAAAGCAATGCTTTCATGAGCATGATATAATAAATATACAAAAAACTTTGTTAAAAGAAACAAGAGATGATAACATAAAATGTTATTGTGTTTTCTATCCTCACAATAGAATACCAATATTACAGATTCTTAAACGAGCTGCTTACTTACCTAAGTGAAACTTAGCTCTAGACTGAGACCCAGACTAGCGATGGCTAAGTAAAATGTAATGGCAATAGAAATAAGAGATGACAGAAGAGGTATTCAAGCATTTAATGTCTGTAACAATGTAAGTAGCAAAGTCAACAAAAGAATAGATTGTTGGTCTGACTTGAAAGCTTATATAGAGGTAGTATGGATAATAGAGTAAAGCTTGATTCATTGTAGAAATGTAAATGCATAAAAGGGTTAATATACAAGGAAAAAGAGAATCAGTGGACGAGGAAGTGATCAATAGGAAATATATTCTGTTAAGATTTATAAACTATAATGATTTAATTATTCTGAAAAGGTATGCAATGAACAAAATTTGTAGTGCTGTTACTTACTTAATGAAACAAAAAGGTCTGCTTTAGATTAAATAATTGTATCATTAGACCAGGTTACTGCACCCAGGCTTGAAATTGATACTTGAATATAGAGTGATCACTTCCACCTAATACTAATTATAGCAAAAAAGAGGGTATAACTTTAAATATTTCTGGTGTCAGAAATATGCAAATGAAAGATGAAAAGGCACTATCATGTGTGGATAAAATAAATAACACAATGATCTTGGTGAGTTTAAATACAGGGGCAAATCACTGATTTGATTTGTACTGACTTTATTAAAAATGGTTATTCAATTTTAAGAAAAAGGCATCTGATATGAAAAACAGAGCAAAAAGACCATTTTAAGAGATCTTAATAGCAATATGGTTGATTTGTTAGAGTTTGTATGGTGGAACAAAATGTACAGATAGGGTGGGATGGGATAATGAGCAAAATTAATTATGCTTTTTGTAATATGAAAGAAGCCACAGCTAGTTATAAGACTTTGGTAAAAATAAAGAAGTATGTATAGCTTAATGAAAAACAGAACAGAGAATGTACTGCAGTAATAAACGGAAATTCATAAAAATAGATCTCTAGACACTTTCAGGTCTGAAGTATGTTTAGTAAATTCATTGTTGTAGGTTAGAATATTAACATTACAATTTCAATCATATTTAAAATGGACTTTTCCTACTACTTGAAATGGAGGATAATTGTCCACATACACAGAAGTGGTTGGGTTGGTGATCTCAGAATGTATCTAATCATAACCCTTATTAACAATGCCTATAAACATTTCAATAACCTTCAAAGAACAGAAAGGACAGATGTGGTTATTCCCCTTGTACATATTTCACTTTATGTATCAGTAAAACAACGCAAGTAAATGGATGTTTTCTTCTGAAACATATAACAGAAAAATATGCAGTGACTAGAGCTCAATTTTTTAATGTTATTTTATATACCCAAACTCAGCATTTGTTAATAAAGCAAACAATGGATAGCAATGGAAATATAGGGGTCTTAGGATCAGTCATTTATATTTTTGCAGCTAGGGAGTATGGAATTGGGGCCAACATCAACATCTCTAAAACAGATATCTGAAAACTGGGTTTCAGACAGACAGCGATAAGACAGGGATCTGTTTTGGCCTTCTGGTCATTCTTGATTTATATAAGTTGGATCTTCCCATAATTAGAAAAAGTATGACTACATCAAAAGTAGGAGTGGATATGTGGCCTGTTCTATAATTTGTGGATGACCTTATATTATTATTTACTATTCCAGAAACTCCGAGAAAGGAGATGGCATGTTTAGAGCATCTTATACCCAAAAGGTTGTACATTTGGGCACTTTCAAACCCAATCTGATTTATAATATAAAAATAATAACTAAATATGTGTTGTACTGGAAAAATTAAAGAGTAGAGACAGAAAAGTCAAAAATATTTGGGTTGTTATTTTCTGAAGACAGATGTTAGAAAAGGCATACAGACTAAAAATAGAAAATATTCAATGCCATGTATAGGGCAGATAACAGCCTAAGAGGCATGACTTTAAAACAGTTGAACAAATCCATTAATGCCAAGATTTATTCAATAATTGCCTATGGTGCGGAGATCTGGGGTAGGTCTTGGTGAAGTCATTGTATAAGTTCTTATGGAAAGTTTTATGATTACCTAAGACTATCTCAGAAATGTATTTAAGGAATGGATTGAGTATTAAAAATTACTGAAAGAGTACTTACAAAGTAAACCCCAGCTCATAGGAATACTACCCCCAAAAAAATAAGGACCCACCCAAACTTGCAAATATTCCAGAAGCTTGTTAAAATCATCTTAGTCAAAATAAATAATGTTGATGCTTTGACAGTCCTGGTACAATGTCACTGTGTATCTCCAAGAAATACCATGAAACACCTACTCAGCAAAAGTAGTAGTTTCTCCAATGGCCACTTCACTCTTATTAAATAGGTACAACCACAAATAATTGTAAATATGCATGTAACCTCTAACATGTTGAGTTCTTTCACATCATTTCTATCTCATATTCCAATAACCTTCCTTCCTATCATTTAGTATTTGTCTGCATGAAAGTAGACGCTTGAGGCACTTAACTTCCTTTGCAAAAGATGATCTGCACCTCTATTTCAAAGACTTTTGCATACTGATTAAAGCCTTTGGTGCCCCTATAGTGCCTTTTTTTAGGAAAGTTAAGTCAATGGGCATTTCAACATAGCAAATGTGTCAATATTAAAACCAGACTGAATTCAGGTGGTCCTGCTTCACACCAGAAGTCTAAATAATAATGTGACCAACCGTGATGTATTTCTGCATTTAGAAGTCATCCATATATGTGTAATCACTGAAACCTGGTTTAAACGCCAAGAAAGCACGCCCTCCATACCTGGGTTTAGTGTCTATCATGCCTTCAGAATTAATGGCAGTTTATAGTGTCATATCCATACTTGTTGGAGATCATATCAAGTCTAGACAGACTCCCAGAGCTGCAAAAACTTTACTTATCAAACATCAGATAACACTAAACAAAATCAACTACCATTTTATCTCCTGTTACAGAAGCCCTTCCATGACCCAGAAATCTGTGTCAAGTTCCTAGACGTTGTGGATGAACTCCCCACAAATAGGAACTACATCATTCTGGAAGACTTTAACTACCAATAATTTGACTGGAGCACCCACACCACAAATGTAGGATGCCTAATAAATAAAAATTCAGTTTGCCAGATTGTTACTAGCCCAATCTAGAGGATAAAATGTTCTCAGCCTGGCACTTAACAACCACTGCTTCATCATGCATAACTTCCCTGGTTACTATCTCTCCAAATAAGTCAAGCTATAAGCTAGTAAACTTTTCCTCCAACTATCTAAACACCATGAAACCTATTTATCAGAATTCAAAGACTTCAAGCACATGTATCCCCTCAAATTCTACAAAGAAGCCTCAAAATTTACTTATGACATCATACTAGACATTTCCTCAAGTAGATAGTTTTACATAGGAGTTCTACACCCACATAAAGAAATGTATAGAACTGGCAAACCCATTTGACTAAGAATTTTAAAAATACTAGTAGATCTACTAAGGCATGCATGAACTCAGGTTGGCATTTGAAACCAAGGAAACTACAGATCCTTCTTTAGTTATATTTAAAAAATAAGAAACAACATTCAACAATGTACAGAACTCATATTAAATGATAAAATCCTACTCAGACCTGGAGAACATTGTCAATACTGTCCAAAGCCATATGATCTCTATAACTGTCAACCCCCTCCCATTTTCACTAAAGAACTTGTACTGAAAGTACTATCCAAACTAAGAGCACTTCATCTTTGGGACCAATTAACATACCCAACTGTATGATAAACAGTATCAAATATGGCCTGGCACATTAGCTTAACTAGGATGGGGCAAACGGGGCAATCACCCCGGGCACTGTCTTGTCCAAATCACAATTCTCTGACATAAAAGTAAAAAAATAAATAAATATATATATATATGTATATATATATATATATATATATATATATATATATATACACACACATTTTCAATCAAATACACCCCCTTAAGAGAAATGACAATGCATACATCCAAACTGGATGTCCAAGATGCTCCTGTGTGCCTCTGGCCCCAGCTTACATCATCTTTCTTGGGCACCAGCCCCAATAGGTCTTTGGCTGACCATGCAGTGGGTGGTGCTAAGGTCAAAAAAGACTGTCTTGAGCTATATAATTGGCACCCACAGCGAGCTGAGGAATGTAGTGTTTCCCAAAATCTAAATCACTCGCTGTGGATGCATCTGGTGTGTGGGTAGAGATACTAGGAGAGAAAAAAGAAGACTAAATCTCTGAAGTGAGTAGGATTATTTACTAGTATGCTTCTTGTGCATACTTGGACAAACTGCTGAATGGATTGGTTGGGGAGAAATGTTTAATTTTGGTGCACCTTCAAACTTGGACAAACTGCCAAAGGAGTCATGGAGTAAACATTTCATGTTGGCACTTGTGCATACATGGACAGACTACTGAAGGGGTTGTTGGGGGGGACTTTCATTTCGGTGTATGTGCAAACTTGGAATGTTTCATTTTGGTGCTTATGCAGACTTGGGCAGACTGCTGCAGGGGTCATTGACTGGTGAAGGGCTAGTGGGGGAAATGTTTCATTTTGGTGTTTGCACATACATGGACAGACTGCTGAAGGGGTCCTTAGGAGAAATGTTTCATTTTGCTGCTTTTGCATACATGGATAAACTGCTTAAAGGATCTTTAGGGGAAACATTTCATTTTGGTGCTTTTGCATACACAGACAAACTGCTGAAGGGATCTTTGGGGAAAAGTTTAATGTTGATGTAATTTGGTGCTTGTGCATATATGGACAAACTACTGAAGGAATCTTTGGGGTAAATGTTTCATTTTGGTATCATTGAATGATTGAGCATACATGGACAGACTACTGAAGGGATCTTTGGGGGATAATGATTCATTTTGATGTCATGTGGGTGCTTGTTTGAACTTGGACAAATTGTTGCAGGGGTTATTGGGGGAAATGTTTCATTTTAGTGTCATTTGGAGCTTGTCCATACTTGGACAAACTACTGAAGGGATTGCCAAGACAGTCAGTGGGAAAAACAACAAGCAATGTAGCACAGCCAAGAACAATTTTTATGTTATATTCTTTTTGGAAGATTAAACCCCTTTATGATTATGCCCACTGAAATTTAAGTGTTTTTGGGTGGGCAGGCTCCCTTGTATCCCCAGTGTGGGGGTGAGATACTTACATCCTCCAAATTCATATTACTAGTCTCTCTTTTTGGTCACTGAAAAATGTAACGTATGTCTCTGACTCTCCTGTAAGCAGTTTTAAGGAGGCATACCTCTCCACCTCCTAGTGCAAGAAATCTGGACAAAGCCTAAAATAATGTGGCCAAAGTTCCAAACATAAGTACAGGTTTTAAATATTGCTCTTCTGAAGTTTAAACTTAGAAAGTTGTTAAAATAACATAATTTGTATTCATGTGCATTTTCTGAAGGAAAAGAAATCTGAAACCCACAAATATATGATATTATTGAATTAGTTCATTTTTCACTGATTTGCCATAAGACCACAAATTTTATGTGGTGAAAATCTGAACATTCTGCAAAAATCTGGGTAGTTATAAGGTATGGTCAGGGGCCATGGCTAAGTACTCAGCAGATGTTGGTTAATACTCTGAAAGTCCATTTGTTGCCTAGGTGAACTAAAGAGAAAACAACAATAAAAAAATGGGGCCTCACTGCATTCTGTATTCTTAATAGGCTTCTTGAGGTCTCCATTAAAGTACCTTAAAATAATATTGATTCCTGCAAATTTACAGAATAACAAATTGTGCTGTCCAAAGTATTATACTGTATGTCTGAGCCTGAGATTTGTGAGGGCTTTGGAAACCTTTCTTCTTCCTTTGGTGTTTAAGCAGCTGTAGGTTATTATAAAATAGGATAGGTATTTGCTATGCAGTATACAAACAGTTACTGGAACTGATATTTAGGATTATTACTAGGTTCTTATAAAATGTGTGTTATAATTTAAAAAGCTAATTTTAGCTGAGACACTTCTTTTATTGATGACTAGCATGTGAATTGGATATATACCTCTCGTGGTTTGTTTTGTGCCATAACAAGAGTTGTTTGTGTGTGTGTGTGTGTGTGTGTGTGTGTGTGTGTGTGTGTGTGTGTGTGTGTGTGTGTGTGTGTGTGTGTGTGCAAGTTCATTGGTTATTACTAGACTATCTTGCCCTTGTGGGCCATTTTAAGCTTATCCAAACTTCCCACCCCAAAGATAAGAGATAAGAATCAAACTCTGTACCTTGTGCATATAAGTTAAACCCAGTATGACTCATACTTTCAGAATTTAATCCAAGGGACTGTTTGTTTTTTGTTTTATTTACAATAATTTTTTATTTCTTCTGTTGCTTATTTGCTTACACTTTGCATTTTTCTTTATTTGTTATGTTTGGGGGTCATTTTAGAACTGAAATAAGGCACTCAGAGGTACAGCCTATGTCATCTAGTTGAGCATATCCCTGTTGTTAAGCAGTAAACACACTCAGGGTAAGAGTCTAGTATCGTATTATGCCACTAGGACATGCTGTTAGTAGATGTGAAACCCCACTGACTGTGTAGATGATCCAGTGTTCACTAGCACTAACTTAAAACATTGTGTTACAAGGAGCTGTCATTATGATGTAAACATCAGGTGCAAATGGTGTTACAATGCACACTAACCTTTTTTGTGTAGTATACATTATATATAAATATATTGAAGTGGCAGGATGTGTACTTTAGCTGCTTCTCCCTTGAGTCATGATTTCTCTGTCTGTCCCACAGTTGCAGTTAGTTTTTCTGTGTTGCACTTCATACTTGCCAATCTCTTAATGGTATAATTTATTATGTTGGCATTTGGACTGTACCTGCAAAGAGATGTGGATTGTTCTCATCTTTGTTTTATTTTTAATATCTGTGTGGTTTCATTGAATTGCTAAAGTTGATGTGTTTTGTTTGGTTGTGCAGCACATGACAGTGACATGATTAACTCTGAAAATGTGTTAAACTTTCAATAAAACTTCACATGTTTTACAGTGTCTTGGTCTCTTATGTTTTTGTGAATAGTTGTTGTCAATGCATTTTTACCACCCTTGTTCAAAAAAAAAACTTTTTTTTTTGCTCTGTAGGTAATTATTTAACCTGAGCCTGCCTACAGGTTAGTCCAAAAATTATGATGTATAGCACTGGTGATGCCTGTCTATAAAGATGGTCCTACTACAAACCCATGAAACTATAGGCCCATCAGCCTGACAAGTCTCATTTATAAGGTTATGGGAAACATAACAAACCTGCATAGTAATTTGGATTTGTAGAGGAAAGAATATGGTTGAGAAGGTAACACAAGCTGTTGTAAACAGATACACAGTACACACAGCCTTTCCTTGAATTGACCAAGGCATTTGACACCATCCCCCATGCTAGCATAATTAATAAATTTAATGTATTACAAACAGATCTTTATGTAGTAAGATGGACAACAAATTGGCTAAAAGACAGAACCCACATGGCAAAGTCAAAGGAGACTGGTAGTGTCCCACAGTGCTCGTGTTGAGATAGCTTTTGTTTAGTATTTACTTCTCTGCTCTACAGATTAAAAACTGAGATCTATGGTAACCCAGTTCGGGGAAGACTGCATACTGGGAGGCACTGTCAGATCCTCTCTGACACAGAAGCCGTCAAGCAGGAAACTACCCTTAGAAATGTCTGGTGTATTAAAATCGGGCACTGTCACTGCTAAAAAATACAGCATTGTTACATTTGGTAGACAAACTATCTCCCCAGAAACACTAACAATACCCTACTTGAAAATGAAAAGGTAATCAGAGGCCTGGGAGCCTGGCTTGATAATTCCCTCTTCTTTGACCAGCATGAAGCAATACCTGTCAGGAAATTTTTCTACATGGCATAGCTGATCACTAAGGGAATATAATCCACATCAAAAGCAGTTATTGCACCCTTGCATTCAGCACTGATCAGACCAGTTATAGAATACAATGTCCATTTTGGGATGTACCTCACAAGACATATCAAATAGCTGGAAAGATCTCAGCAGTCCCTAACAAAGCAAATCATAAACTTAAAATAACTGTGTTACCAGCAAAGATTATAAGCAACACTAAACTCCTTTTCTGTGTTGTATAGGCTCCTCAGAGGTGAACCATGTCTTATCTTCTAAGCAATCAGGGACCCAGTAGTCCAGGATCTTTTGCTCCCATAAATACTAGAACAAAAGATCTTAGTATAAGCATTATATTTCTTAACCTCTCCAGCAGATCTGAAAAATGCCTAGACTTTTAAAGGCGTATTTTCTTCCTCCTGTATTTCTTTTGGCATTCCTAGCAAGTCTTAAGAATAGCTGCCATATGACAGTTCATACATTATGAATACAGTTGAAGCTTTGATACTTCTCTTACAACAGAGAGAGATATGGAAGCAGGGATCCTCCATTTCCCCAATCCAATTCTATAGCATTCTGTTACACAGACTTTAACATTTTGTAAGCACTCTATTAGTCCATCTCTGTACCTCTGAAGAAAGCAAAAAATAATGGAGGGACAAAGGTTCAAAAATAGGGACACTTTTTAAATATTGCTTTTATAGACTTAGAAAGTTAAAATAATAGGTGTTGCTTTAGCATGCATTTTCAAATGGGTATCAAATCTTCAACAGTCTTTGACTCAAATGTCTGTCATTATTTACTGACATCAATCCTGAATGATTTGTCCATAAAACTAAAAACTTTATGAGAAACAGACTAAAAATATGAGTCAAATGTCTGGACATTCTACAAAAAACTGTACAGTTGAGAGGCATGCCCATCACTCTGAGGGTGCAAAACAGATGTCTTAGTTGATTAATATAAAATCAAATAACCAACTTTTTTAATAACTCTGGACATGAATGTATATCATGGTCAGTAGGAATTTCTTGAGGAATTCCTTCCTTACAAAAAAACAGTACTGATTCGTGACCAACACCCAATAAACTAAGAAAAACAGCAAAGGGAAGTGTGGATACTTCTTAACACTCCAAGTTTTTATTGTAAGCGCTTTCGTCCAAAAACATTTAACTGGACTTCATTAGAGAATAAATTTCTAACAATCAGCTTTTAAAATACCCTACTATAGGTTATGTGACCCAAGAAAATGTTTTTTTTTTTTTATGTGATTGGCCCAAGTTCCAATTACATCATCTTTTAATACAATGTGTGAATATATTACTTTAAAATTTATAAGCATATAAACTAATAGACATATAAACATATAAACAAAATCCATTTGTTATGAATAACTACATAAAAACAACAAATACAAAAGTATATAATATTAACAAATAAGTAATATCCCCTTGATACATAAAGCTATACAATAAATAATTAGTTAATACACTTAAAAGATACTACCTCTGGATTGAGTAAACTTCCATGCAGGAATAGCTTATTCCTGCACCGAAGGGACTGTTCCCGTGCAGCACAGCAGAGTGCCATACATATTCATGAACGCGTGCTGCCGTGCTATAATACAGACACAGTTCTGTGTACAAGTGCAGGTGTGTGTCTGAGAGCATTGTTCTCACAATACACAAGCCACCTGCACACCAGAATTGCCGTACGGCAATTTAAATAGAGTGAGATCGCTCGTTACATCTCCCAATATAAATTTAATTTATAAATTTGTTCCAACCCGGGGTTGCCAACTGGTTATAGTATCTTGGATGTGAAAATGCTTATTCGCAAACTTAATTTTCAGCATTTATTTGGATATGCTCCAGTTGCTCCAACATTGTTGTTAAAAAAGTCCAGTGCCTTCAACCCACCTCTACATCCACAATTAAGTAATTTGGAGCTAAGAATTGAAAAAGAAATCCGTAAAGAATTAGGTCGAACTAGCTTTGAATACAATCTTAGTGATGAAGAGTATGCAGTTTTACATGACCTAGCGTACAATCATTCCATCAGGGTCATGCAACCAGATAAGGGTGGGGGCACCGTACTTATGAGCCAGGTCTTATATGAAAGTAAGATGGGAGATATCCTATACGATACTAACAAATACACTGTCTCTTCCATCCAAGAGGTACATCTTTCATACAAAAAGATTGACCTCACTATTAAAGATATGTTAGATCAGGAGGTCATCGAATTTGATACATATTCTTTCTTGGAAAATAACCACCCTAAGGTACCTACCATTTTTGGTGTACCTAAAATACACAAGTGTATGGAGGACCCTCCCCTACGTCCCATTGTGGCTGCTCAAGGATCTAAGACCCATTCAATTGCTAAATTTCTTGATTGGAAACTTAAACAGGTGTGGGGCAGAGAGCCTTATTTAGTTAAGGACTCTTGGCAATTTTTACGAAGTATTACTAACAAGTTATATAACCCCAACCTTGTATTTATAACAATTGATGTGGTAGATTTGTTCTCGGTTATTCCCACAGAGGTGGGTTTGGAATGGTTGGAAGAGGCCCTGTGGGAATGTAATGGGATTACAGCAAATGAGGTGAACATGATTATGACCTTAGTTGAGTTGGTCTTAGAAAACAACTATATAAGTTATGGGGGTGAGTACTTTAGACAAATCACTGGGGTGTCCATGGGGGCTAATTTTGCCCCAACATATGCAGACATCGTCATGGCCACCTGGGAGAAGAAGTTTATCAACAATAGTAGGTTTGTGAAGTACTGGAATCACTACACCAGATTCCTGGATGACATCTGTATTTTTTGGGTAGGCCCCCCAGAGACCATTCAGGAGTTTTTTACTTACATAGGTAGCACAACCAGTTTTTTAAAGTTCACCCATGAGATCTTTGAAGAAACAGTCCATTATTTGGACGTTACTATCAGTAAGGTGGGAGCTGGCTTTTCTTCTTCAGTATACAGAAAGCCATCCTTTTCTAACAGTTATTTGCACTTCTCCAGTTCCCACCCTGAGTACCAGAAAAAAGGTATTATTAAAGGACAGATGGTTAGGGCGTCCCGCATGACATCCCAGGACCACCTTTTCAAAGAAGAATGTGACAAATTAACTGTCATGTTCATGGACAGGGGGTACCCCGAACATATGATTAATCTAGTTAAACAGGAGGTGCTCCTAGGTAGAACCACAAGATTCAAGCCTATTCTAGGACAGGACCTACCTAGTATACAACAGGATATGAGTATATCTAATTGTGTAGGACAAGAATTACTTTTCATCACAGAATATAGTGGTAATGTTAGGAAGTTTCGACAGATAGTTGAAAAGGAATTCAAGGCTTTTCAGGAGTTGACCGATTTGGATGTATTTAAAACTATAACCCTTAAAACCGTTTATAAAAAGGGTTATAATATTAAGAGAATTTTAGAGACAGGGCCTAGACAATATCAAACTGGAAACACACGTAAGGGTACATTTAGATGTGGACATTGTTCTCAGTGTAAGCATATAATCAACAAAGAGACTGTATACGTGGAAAGTAGAAACAGGAGGATTGGTTCTACAAGATTTTATAATTGCTTGTCCTACGGAGTTGTCTACTTGGCCTTGTGCCTGTCTTGTCAGGCTTTCTACGTGGGCAAGACCAAGAGACAACTCCGTAGAAGAGTGTATGAACATCTCTATGATATCAACAAGCGAGATATGAAAAATGCTCTCTACAAGCACAGTCTATTATGTTCAGATGCTATTTACAATTTTTTTGTATTGGACTCTGTTATACAAGACCCCAGGGGTGGTCCATGGGAGACATTACTTTCCCATAGGGAGACACATTGGCAGATCCTCCTGGAATCTAACAGATTCCCAGGGCTTAATGAAGCTATATCTATTGTGCCTTACTTGAAATTAAAATCCGACAGGATATAATTTACCTGTTATTTATTTACAAATCCATTGAATAGCTTGTCAGACTATAATATTGGTTTGGTGCAAGGATAGAATAAAAATGGAAATAAATATATAAACCTACATACTAATTAGTTTCATGATTATAAAATTTATTTAGAATTTTAATATTTTAGAGAACATTCCTTTGCTGTTTTTAACAATGGTAGTATAATTGCTTTGTTAGGTTTGTTCTTTTAGAAAAATATTACTGTGGTTTTAAATCAGATTAATTAACTTAATTGCCAATTTATGTGATTAATATGTGTATTTAAACCTGAGGGTTTCTTTGACTGTTTGTCTGATGAAGTCTTATTTGATGAAAACGTGTGGTACATATTGTTGGCGTTTAAGCAATAAATTTCTGGTATTATCAGTCGAGCCTGGTGCCTTATTGTGAGTTAACAGTATTCCGTTACACCTTATCTGTGGACTTGCTTCCGAACACTTTCTTGGTTTACAAGTGCAGGTGTGTGTCTGAGAGCATTGTTCTCACAATACACAAGCCACCTGCACACCAGAATTGCCGTACGGCAATTTAAATAGAGTGAGATCGCTCGTTACATCTCCCAACCCGTCAGGGTAAGAAATCTGGACAAAGCCATAAGGGAAAATTGTCCCTACAAACCGTAAAAGCTGATAGAATAACAGGTTTAGTATTAGCATGAATTTTCGGCAGGGTATGAAGTATATAATGCACACATCTAAACCTGTCAGAGTAAGAAATCTGGACAAAGCATAAGGACAATTGTCCCTACAAACCTAGAAAGTTGATAGAATAACAGGTTTAGCATTAGAAAGGATATTCTGAAGGATATGACGTAAAAAAATGCAACAAATTGTTTTTTTTTTCCACATGTGCCATAAAGATTAAGTGTAGCTGTGCGGGTGTGCCAGTTGCTTAACTATGCTTAGCACAGCTGAAACAGCATGATAAGTTAAATAATAATAGACATCAAGCAAAGCATAAGTGCAATAGTGTTGGGGTTAGAGAATACACCTTGCATGTAGTCATTCACAGTTTGAGCCTTACCAAAGCTGTTTCCATTTTGTATGTGTAATCATTACACTTTTAATTTATTTGTATATTTATGTAGGAAGTAACTTAAATTTCTCAACCGGAGTAGTGTATTAGACCCAGATGTGAGGTGTCAGTATAATAAAGTAGTGAAACCCCCATGTAAACACAAGTGACCCATACAGTATAGTCACACAAGAATAAATGTAATTATAATGAATTATGAATCAATCCCATATAGGTGGCAGTTCAATAAAATAAAACATAAGCAACGCTAAGCATTGCATAGCTATTCTGACTGGGTGTAAGCATTGTGTACGTATGAATGCTAAGCCATGAGTAGCCCAGCTAAGTGGATCTGTCCCTTTAAGCACTGCCAACCTTAGATAAGCAGGTTTGCCTGTAGCCTAGCTTAGCACAGCATATTCAAAACCATCCAATCATTGCAAAGGGCATGAAATCAGTCTTATTTAAACCCCACAGGTGGGAATACAGCTCATAACTGGTTGTAGCTCCCCCCTGTAGGCAGTATGGCAGGTGTTGGAGAGGGCATGCACTTTTGGGTGCAGAGCTGGGGCATACAGGAGTCCAAGGTCATGGTAGGACTCCTGGTAAAAAGCCATGATGTGAGATTGCTGCAGGACCAGTACAAGGGTTCCCAATACAAAGTGGAAGCCTGGGAAAGTCTTGCCCATGATCTTACCAGTGCCACTGGTATCCTTTGGACTGGTGAGCAGGTCTGGCACCACTATGCTGACTTAA
>NC_056735.1:1655431832-1655434332 GCF_019279795.1 Protopterus annectens | reverse complement strand
TAATCACTTTTGGAAATCCACAGCCCTCCTACCCACCCACCCCCTGCACAGGTAACCACCATGAAAAGCCTTTCCAAAGCAAACTATGGCATCATAAAATAAGAGGTGGCTAACCTCATGGCAGACATACAAATTCAGACTAGTTGCATAACAGCTGAATCAAACAACAATGCATTATGAACACGTGCACAAATTCATGGATACCGCCTTACCCAATACAACCAGGACCCTCACCTCCAAAAGAAGGAAGCTGATCTGGTGGTCCCCTGCCATAAAGAAACTGTACAACAGAAGGAGGGAACTGATATGGAATAAGGTGAAGTCCCAAGACAGGAAATAAACCCTTATCAGCCTCAATGAATAGTTGAGATCCCTCATCAAATACTACAAAGTTAGCTGTGAGAACAGAATTGGTGCACATAGTAAAGACAACCACAAGGCCTCATACAGTTATGTAAAGAATACCAAGAATTGTTCTGAGCTACTAGACAATGCTACCTCCCAGACTGAGCCAACAAATAATGCCGATATACTGGCTGGCATCTTGAGTGCAAACATTACCCCTCAATCCTCCCCCCACAAAGGGCCAATCACAATACCAGTACAGTACCAGACATCCAGTATTACTGCAACACAGGTTAAAACACCACTGTCCAAGGCCACGAATACAGCTTTTATGAGATATGAAAATATCTCTGGCTGTGTTTTACATGAACTACAGAGTGACCTGACACCTTACCTGTGTGCCCTGTTCAAGCACAGCCTCACCTTAGGCTTTGTCCCTACTGAATTGTGCACTGCTACAGTCACCCCTCTTTACAAATGAGGTGTAACTACAGACCCTGGGAAATACTGCCCCAACTGCCTGACAAGTCTCTCATGCAAAGCTATGGAATGCATCATCATGCACCTAATAAACAGGGATATGGGAATCTGCAGACTCAGGATCCCACACAGTTTACCTTTGTGAAGTGTAGGTCATACCTGGTCATTCAACCTGGTCAACTTCTTGGCGTCAGTCACCTGAGCTGTGGATGAAGGTAAGGTGACACATACAGCCTACATTGATCTGGCCAAAGTCTTTGATAACATTCCCCACTCACTAAGCTCGTCATCAACCCCTATAACACTAGGTAGGAACAGAGGCACAAACACAGAGGTAGATTGGACATACTGCTGTCATACCTTGAGGCAGTTGCTGATGTCACTGGGTTTGTTGTAACATCCTTTATGAGGAATATGACATTGGTAATACCAATAGATGTGAGTATTTACTGACTGCATTCTCTAGAGTCCACAACTGACTTACCAAGGACACCACCTGTCTGGTGAACACACAAAACATAACAGGCAAACATGTGGCCAGTCTGTGGACAGCGTGCCAGTGGATAGGTATGTCAGAGACATATCACTGTAAGTCATAACATCACACACTAAATGCCTGTCCACACAAACCCTGTCAATCTATCAATCCACCGTGTGTATAACACCACTGATGACATAGAATCTGTTCACAAATCTGGGGATATGCCCCCCATGTTGGTTGGCTGTCTCCACATGTCCTGTCCTGTGACATATTGCCACCTGTTGTATTTGAATCTGTAAGCCACCATCTCTGTAATATCCCTCACACAGGCGTGGAAATGGGGCAAGGCCCACATTAAGGAATGTTCCATATGTCAGAACTAGCAGCAGTGTCCAAGCCCACAGCACAAAACAATGTGTACACCTACATAGCGGTATGGCTGTAGCAATACCTGACATCTGCACATCTGTACAGAGGACAGACAGAAAGTAGATAGCCAACTGGTTATGCGTTAGGATGAATGTTTTGAAAGATATACATCTGAAACTGAAAGGTATGCTATTACTACATGACAGAAGTCCTCAATGACATCTCCAAAAAACATAGTAGTCTACAGGTAATAACATATCAGATCAATATCAAATAGGAGATACATATAAACATACAGCTCAAACACCAAGAACAAGATACTCAGTACTCAGAATCCAGCTTTGCATGCAGTGGTGTATGGTTCCAGTACTACAATCTGCAATCTACTCTTACTTGAAAAAGCATTGTTAAAAGTACTAATGTAATGATACAATATGTGTTAAGCTATTTCTGTTAACCAGTGCACTGTAGCTGGTGTAACATGCAAGTGTGACTGCATATAACCTGGGATACTACCAATGTATGAAACAAATCCAAAGAGAAAAGATTGTGCTACTACCCATGTATACTCAGGTGTCCCATGCAGTATACTCACACCCCTTGCTACTGTAATGACAGCACATAGAAGCATGTTATGTACAGGAAATTAAATACACTTATTAAAGATGTCATTACCCTCCTATTTTATCAGACTGGAATATGATCACTGGTTACCAGGGCTAAGCTATTCTTAACAGGTGTAAGCATTGCTTAAATGTAAATGCTAAGCAGATTTGTGCACAGGTAAGTGAAGCCTACACAGTGTATGCGCCTTTTTGTTTAACC
>NC_056735.1:1655421832-1655426832 GCF_019279795.1 Protopterus annectens | reverse complement strand
TGAGGGCAGCAGCATGATGTTTCAGTCAGGTATGATACCTCATGCTGCCATTTGTGTCAGTACAGTCACTGTGGCCTATTTAGCTATAATATTACATACATGGGCATTGTTAAGGCACACAGACCACTTCCGACCACATACAGGTTTCAAACATATGGATATTCCAGACACATCTGTACAGAGGGCTGTACAATGGTTTAACCTGCTGCATATGAGTCAGATGCTGTTATCACACTATATGAAGTAATGGCAGTGGGAGGTGGTCACCAGTTGTGTATGGTATACACATCAAAATGGTATAAGCCACACAAGATATGATCCTCACACCCAAACAGTTGCCAGCATTAGGATTAGAACACCTGCCTATCTAGGTATTCCTAATATAATTCTATGCAGTTAGAAGACGTGCCACAGAGCTTGTACATGTCCACCTATTCCAAAGGTACTTCTAAGGTGGATGACATCAACAGGTCTACCAAACTGGAGTGAAAAGAAGTGTAAAAGGTAGTACACAGGTCAAAATGGTATGAGTCACACAGTACATGATTCATACATACATACATATGCACACACACACTGGCCAGTATTGGGATTAGAACTCTTGCCTATCTAGGTAAACTCACTATAATGTTATGCAATTATGAGAAGTACCACAGAGCTTATACATTTCAAACTCTTCCAAAGGTACTTCTAAGGTGAATGACATTAACAGGTCTAGTAAATTGGAGTAAAGGGTAGTACACAGTCTTAAAAATGGTATGAGCCAGACAGTACATGATTCACACACACATGCATACACACACACACACACACACACACACACACACACACACACACACACACACACACACACACACACTTGCCAGTATTGGGATTAGAACACCTGCCTATCTAGGCATTCCTATTATAGTGCTATGCAGTTATGAGACACGCCACAGAGCGTATGCATTTCCAACTCTACCAAAGGTACTTCTGAAGTGGATGACATCAACAAGTCTACTAATTGGAGTGAAGGGAAGTGTAAAGGGTAGTACACAGGTCAAAATGGTATGAGCCAGACAGTACATGATTCACACACACATGCATACACACAGACACACACACACACACACACACACACACACACACACACACACACACACACACACACACACACACACACACACACACACACACACACACACACACTTGCCAGTATTGGGATTAGAACTCCTGCCTATCTAGGCATTCCTACTATAGTGCTATGCAGTTATGAGACACGCCACAGAGCTTATACATTTCTAACTCTACCAAAGGTACTTCTGAGGTGGATGACATCAACAAGTCTACTAAATTGGAGTGAAGGGAAGTGTAAAGGGTAGTACACAGGTCAAAATGGTATGAGCCAGGCAGTACATGATTCACACATACATACATACACTTGCCAGTATTGGTATTAGAACACCTGCCTATCTAGGTATGTCTACTATAGTGTTATGCAGTTACTGCACATGCTACAGAGCTGAGTGAATTTTCACATGGCCAAAGCTGCTGATAACTGCACAGCTGTGGTAAAGTATTACAGGTGGCAGACAGTCTGCCTTCTGTTCCACCTGTACATCATGCTAGTTCTTTCTGTCTTGCACTTCAACTAGCATTATGGCTTGGCACTTCACCGGGTTATTGTATCAAGAAGTGTGGCACACCTGTGAGCCATCAGCAGTACTTGTTCATCACAGATGTTGCCCCAGTACTTTCTAGTTATGTCCTCTCCTTCTGGCACGTTTGAAGGGCAGATATATGTGCTTTCACCCATTACCCTGGTGCACTTGTCCATTCTGGGACACTGTCGTAACTGCCACATGTACACAGAAAACCCCTCTAAACTCCAAGCACTCAGACCTGTGAGGGTTACCTATTTATCACCCAATGTGCACATATGCACTGTTCAGCAAAGACTGGACTAGCAGGTCATTAGGATAAGATCAACACCTACACCACACCATGTGGAACATGTAGCACACCATGACACCCACTTTGACAGCCATGACATACAGTGAAAAGCCACACCCCACCTTCCCAGAGGCACTCAATGGACATCTACCCAAACAGCACAGACCAGCAAGGCAGACACCCACTCAGACACTACGACATGGCATATGCCAAGGGACATATATTTAATCTACACAGTGTGCCCCCAACCTAAATCCCTAAGGCTAACCACCTTGCACAATACAGTGATCATGGGAAACTCAGTACTGAGGCACACACATCCCATTCACTAAGTTGAATATGAAGCACGTAACAGCCAAATATCAATCACATGCCAGCATCTAACACAAGACGCAGCCAGTCATGTCACTCCACAACAGCTACGAGTATCACTTCATATCCATGTGGGTTTGCATGACTTGGGACACACCTCACTGGACTACATGACAGGAGACATGGTTAAACTCTCTGATTATGTGGTCCAGGCAGGTGTGACAGTAGCCCTGGGCAGTGTACCACTTCACCCATAATGATGCTGTGGTACTCTCAGCACATGGTTGACTGCAACATTGGCTTACATGTTATGTGTCATTCTCAGGGGATCAAGAATCTCTCTGGGATGACATGACTGACAGAACCCAATGACTTGCCATGGATGTCTTACATCTGTCACCACTGGGTGGCCAGGTACTAAGTGTCTTGCCA
Organism: Protopterus annectens; assembly: GCF_019279795.1. Classification (NCBI taxonomy): domain Eukaryota; kingdom Metazoa; phylum Chordata; order Ceratodontiformes; family Protopteridae; genus Protopterus; species Protopterus annectens. The sequence goes on along the minus strand of NC_056735.1, from coordinate 1,655,424,156 downwards.
GCCCTATAGTGCCTTATTAGGCAATCTTCCTAATGTTATTACCACCATAACAGCTACACATGTATGCAGTCTGAGGTCATGCTGCTCAACAGCGGACATCTAACTGTTAGGAAACAGTCACTCATAGCAGTCATTGGAGTGGAGGACACATCTGCTGTAATGGAGAGGTGGTTCACAGCAGCAGACAGCAGACCTGCAGTATCAGGCTGTGATGCATTTCATAGCTGTCAGCCCCCAAACATGGATCACACCACACCTCCACAGGTGGTGTTGTCTCCATATTCATTATGGATAGGAACACCTCCAGACTAGTATCCCTCATAATCCATTGGAAATACTTCCAGTACAACTGCCTTGAGGTAATAGTGCAATCCAGACCATAGCCTGCTATGGGTCCACATCTATGTCCTAGACTGTCACTGCACATTCCTCAATACCCTGGCATCTCTGATGATCCAATGCAACACTGACATAGTACAAGTCTTCCACTACCCCTCCATCACCTTGGGAATGTAGCCAAGTGCCAGGACAGTGGCCCAACACTTCTGGGATTCATCAGTTCCATTGTCCTAGACAAGCTCATACTGACCCCCTGGTAGAGGATGCAACAACCTTGACCTGTGTTGACCACTTAAATATGGGACTGTTGCTCATCCATAGATGTCAATCCCTGCATGGTGAGATTCACATAGGCTATAATCAACATGGAACTCAACATGTCAGCCACAACCCCCATAAAGATCTGGCAAAACCTCTCCAAAGCTGACTTTGCAGCCATGAAAACAGAGGTGGATGCCTTCACTGCACCCATGGCAATGGGAAGTAGCTGTATGACTGTGGAATCATACACATAGGCACTGTACAAACAGGTACATGAATGCATGGTATTAGCCAGAGCCAACAGAACCCAGACACTGTCCTCCAAACACTGGGAGATGATGTGATGGTCCCCTGCCATTACTAAAGTGTACATGAGACAGACGACACTGTTGCAGGGAAAGGTGGTGTCCCATGACTGTTGAACTCCCTTATTATCCTCAAACACAACTTTGGATCCCTCATGGAATCCCTGACAGGCATCTATGGTAGCAGAGATGCAGCAGACACTGACAACAGTAACAACAGCCTTTGATAGTTACATCAACATCCTCCACAGCATTAAACACAAGTGGTGCGAATTACTGTGCAAAGCTAATACCTATCCTGAGACAACAGATATTGGCCACAGTCTTGGCAACACATAGTGTGAGCTTTACCACTCTCTCCCTCCACAAGTGAAGTGCTGAGTGAATGTGTTCTCACATGTTGTATCCCATTTCCATTCTAGACATCTGTGTGTCACCAGGATGTGGCCCTGCAGCAAGGCTACAGGGTATGGCAGTGTGATGACACATCCACCATGTCATAGGCAGGGTACAGTATGTGCACGGTAATCCCCGGTCTGTAACACAGTGATTGCATATGCCTCACAGATTATAGGGCTGAGGGTTGTACATAGGTATATGTTGATGTACAACATCTGTTGTAGAATGGAGAATGGTGCACATTCTGGTTTGGGCACACCTCCGATTGCTAATAACCACAGCTGCAGGGGATATTCATCAACCAAACACACTGGGATTACTATTCACACACACACACACACACACACACACACACACACACACACACACACACACACACACACACACACACACACACACACACACACACACACACACACACACACACACACACACACACACACACACACACACACACACACACACACACACACACACACACACACACACACACACACACACACACACTTGCCAGTACTGAGATCCAAAGGTTCATTGCTTCATAGGTGTGTAGTAGATGAATGGGCCTGAAGGCTCTACAAGGCTAGCCCAAGGGAAAACCCTGGCATCAGGCCACATGACAATAGTCCCCAGTGTGGCTCAACAGTATAGTCACTGGAGTGGTCCCCAGGGGTGGGTATTGTATTCCCCATTCACTCATCCAGATTTTTATTGTGGGTGGCCAGTGATGTGCACTGCTTCCTATGTATGTGATCTATATTCCATAGCATGGGCAGTGTCTGGGTTGTGCACATGTCCCACATGCATGTTCTTTGATGTGTGGAAGTGTGCTTGAGATCTCTGGGGCATGTTGTGTGGACAGATTGGTATCTTCTGATGTAGCATTTCTGACCTCATTTGGTGAGACCTGGCTATGTAACTTAAGTAGTGAGTGCACCTACATTGACAGTATGATATGAGTATTCATTGGAGTTAGTGGCATCTGTCCATACAGGGCATGTGTATAAGGCATGGTATTCC